>NW_026575512.1:0-17500 GCF_028641065.1 Leucoraja erinaceus
TCAGTGCAAGCGTTAGTGTACCACCTGTCCCAAGATCAGATATCCTCCACATAACTACAATCAGGTCAACTCAGTCCAACGGTATAGCAAGTGAAATACAGAGTGCAGAATATAGTTTCTCAGCTTGTAACCATAGACATACAGCAAGCACCGGAAACAGGCCCTCTCGGCCCTTCTAGTCCGTCCGAACACGTAAGTCTCCCCTAGTCCCTTCTCCTGCACTCAGGACCATAACCCTCCATTCCTTTGCCCATCAATATAAACATCCAATTGTATTTTTTGAAATGATAAAATCGAACCTTTCCTCCCACCCCCTTTCCACTGGAAGCTCCATTCCACCAGCCACCACTCTCGGAGTAAAGACGTTCCCCCTCATGGTACCCCTACACTTCAGTCCCTTAAATTTCAGTCTTGCCCCCTTGTTGAATCTGCCCTTCTCTCAGTGGAAAGGCTTTTCCACTTCACTCGTCTATCCCTCTCATCATTTTAAAAAAACCTCTATCAACGTCCACCCCTTAACCTTCCTGCCTTCCAAGAGTAACGCCCTAACTGTGTTCACCTTCCTCTGTACCTTAGGTTGCTGAAACCCAGGCAACATTCATAATCGCCTCTGTACTTGTATATTGTAGTGATGCAGCGCATCATTCCACATACAAAGTCAATGTCCACAATGGGGTAGAGGTGAATCGGACTAGTGCCCTAGCTCATGGAAGGGCCGTTCAGAAGCCTGATAACAGAGGGGAAGAAGCTGTTCCTGAGTCTGGTGGTGCGCGCTTTCAAGCTCCTGTACCTTCTGCCGGACGGGAGCGGGGAGAAGAAGGAATGACCGGGGTGGGACATGGACAAGTCTGTGATCATAGCGGCTGCTTTCCCGAGGCAGCGTGAAGTGTAGATGGAGTCAATGTTGGGTAGGAAGGAACTGCAGATGCTGGTTCACACCGAAGATAGACACAAAACGCTGGAGTAACTCAGCGGCCCAGGCAGCATCTCTGGAGAGATGGTGAGTTACTCCAGCATTTTGAGTCAAAGTCAGGGATGTTGCAGCTCGATTGTTTACAATTGGAGATTGTCCCTTTTCTTGGACCAGACTCAAACATTAAGCGAGAAGGGAGTTTTATTAGTGAGGTACATAAACGACTCCTTTCACCTTGGCTGCTCGCTGTCCTTGAGTATTTTGTGAGAACAGGGCTCTCTATCTTATCGGGACTGTCCTGTGAAAAGGTCTCAGTGCCCCCTATCAGAGGCATGATTACAGTGGTTACAAAATTAATCCTTTTGCTTGCTTGTTGGCAAATGTAAAGGGAGCAAAATAAAGTGAATGCACCCCAGCTCCATCATGTTGTAGGAGAGAACTGCAGATGCTGCTTTAAGCCAACAATAGGCACAAAGTGCTGGAGTAACTCAGCGGGTCAGGCAGCATCTGTGGAGAACATGGATAGGTGACGTTTCACAGTGCTGGAGTAACTCAGCGGGCCAGGCAGCTTCTGTGGAGAACATGGATAGGTGACGTTTCACAGAGTGCTGGAGTAACTCAGCGGGTCAGGCAGCATCTGTGGAGAACATGGATAGCTGTTGCTATTGAGGGAGTGCAGCGTAGGTTTACAAGGTTAATTCCCGGGATGGCGGGACTGTCATCTGCTGAGAGAATGGAGCGGCTGGGCTTGTACACTCTGGAGTTTAGAAGGATGAGAGGAGATCTCATTGAAACATATAAGATTATTAAGGGTTTGGACAGGCTAGAGGCAAGAAACATGTTCCTGATGTTGGGGGAGTCCAGAACCAGGGGCCACAGTTTAAGAATAAGGGGTAAGCCATTTAGAACGGAGACGAGGAAACACTTTTTCACTCAGAGAGCGGTGAGTCTGTGGAATTCTCTTAAAACAAAGAACATAGAACATATGTCCAGCAAAGTTGTGCCAGAAGCTCCCAGTTCAGTTCAGCTCATTGTCACGTGTACCGAGGTACAGTGAAAAGCTTTTGTTTCGTGCTAACAGTCAGCGGAAAGACAATACATGATTACAATCGAGCCGTCCACAGTGTATCTATGATAAGGGAATAACGTTTAGTGCAAGGTAAAGCCAGTAAAATCTGATCAAAGACAGTCCGAGGGTCTCCAATGAGGTAGATAGTAGTTCAGGACCACTCTCTGGTTGTGTGTAGGATGATTCAGTTGCCTGATAACAGCTGGGAAGAAACTGTCCCTGAATCTGGAGGTGTGTGCGTTTTCACACTTCTGTGCCTCTTGCCCGATGGGAGAGGGGAGAAGAGGGAGTGGCCGGGGTGCGACTGGTCCTTGATGATGCTGCTGGCCTTGCCGAGGCAGCGTGAGGTGTAGATGGAGTCAATGGAAGGGAGGTCGGTTTGTGCGATGGTCTGGGCTGCGTCCACAATTCGCTGCGATTTCTTGCGGTCTTGGATGGAGCTGTTCCCAAACCGTGCTGTGATGCATCCCGATAAAATGCTTCCTGCGGCGCATCTGTAGAAGTTGGTGAGAGTTGTCGGGGAGTTGAGGGGCGCAGCCTGCGGGGGGAGCTACCGAGCCGGCCCCTGCTGGTCCCCCAAGACCAGAAACCGTGAGGATGAATCCGACGATGGCGCCGGGCACGAGGGGCGAGGAGTGAAGCCGGAGGAGAGGAGAGGGGGCGTGGGTCCGGCCCACCGCACACCCTGGAAGTCGGCTGCGGGAGGCCCACACCCCACCATGGTACGAAGGTGGACGGGCGAGGGGAGGAGAGGGACGTGGGGTCACTGGTCGATCCACACGTCCAAGGAAGGCGATGGTTGGAGGCCCCGCAGCAGCCTGGGGCTCGCCTGGATTGGACACCGCTCGTAGCAACTGGAGCACGGACTGGACGTGGAAAATGGCGCCCAAACGTGGCGCCTCTTGCCTGCGGGATCCGTGGACTGTTTCTGTACACTTTGCTAACCGGGGATGTCCTCCAAGGTAAGCCCTCCTTACCTTGGAGGACTTACACAGTTCCCGCTGCATCAAAAAATCCCAGAGTATTATAAGGGACATTTCCCACCCCGGACACTCCCTGTTTGAACTGTTGCCGTCAGGCAGACGGTACAGATCTACAAGGACAAGGACAAACAGACTTAAAAACAGTTTTTACCCCACTGCTATAAAGGCACTAAATGTAGCCGCCAAGGAACGCAGGGGCGATACATACTAAGGGACTGTGGTACACTGTGAAATCGACAGAAGGATGGAGGGTTGGGTGTTTATGCGTGCTATTTTCATGATATTTATTTTAGTTGTTTTTCTTTTTAATATTTTACCCTGTATCCCAGACTGATTCCTGTGATGTCAGGACTGCCTTATGAAGAAAGACTGGATAGACTTGGTTTATACTCTCTAGAATTTAGGAGATTGAGAGGGGATCTTATAGAAACTTACAAAATACTTAAGGGGTTGGACAGGCTAGATGCAAGAAGATTGTTCCCGATGTTAGGGAAGTCCAGGACAAGGGGTCACAGCTTAAGGATAAGGGGAAATCCTTTAAAACCGAGATGAGAAGAACCTTTTCACACAGAGAGTGGTGAATCTCTGGAACTCTCTGCCACAGAGGGTAGTTGAGGCCAGTTCATTGGCTATATTTAAGAGGGAGTTAGATGTGGCCCTTGTGGCTAAGGGGATCAGAGGGTATGGAGAGAAGGCAGGTACGGGATACTGAGTTGGATGATCGGCCATGATCATATTGAATGGCGGTGCAGGCTCGAAGGGCCGAATGGCCTACTCCTGCACCTAATTTCTATGTTTCTATGTTTCTATGTATCGTTAGCTTTTAGAAATGTTTGAATGGTGCACTGACTGGCTGACATTTTAAAATTTTGTTGTACATGGTTCATGTTACAATGACAATAAAGAAACTATTCTATTCTATTCTATTCTATGTGCCCCGGTGTGGCAATACTCTACTGGATTGTTTGTAAGAAAGGAATATCACCGTGAATTTGGTCATAAGTCTAGAAGTGATAGGAGCAGAATTAGGCCATTCGGCCCATCGAGTCTACTCCGCTATTCAATCATGGCTGATCCATCTCTCCCTCCTAACCCCATTCTCCTACCTTCTCCCCATAATCCCTGACACCCGTACTAATCAAGAATCTATCTATCTCTGCCTTAAAAATATCCACTGACTTGGCCTCCGCAGCCGTCTGTGGCAAAGAATCCCACACATCACCTCTCCACATCCACTCTATCCAGGCCTTTCATTGGGGAAGGATGTGGAGACTCCCTTCAACTTCCCATGTCCCAGTGAAAACAATCCCATCTCCTTACAGTTAATATTCCTGAATCCAGACATCATTCTGGTAAACCTCTCCTGCTTCCTCTCCAGAGCCACCACATCCTCCCTGCAATGGGTCTAACCAAAGTCACATATAGCTGCATCATAACTCTGATACTTCACGCCCCGATCAATGAAAATAAACATATGCATTCTGAAGAAGTGTCCTGACCCGAAATGTCACTATCCATGTTCTCCGCATCCATGCTCTCCACAGATGCTGCCTGACCCGCTGAGTTACTCCAGCACTCTGTGAAACGTCACCTATCCATGTTCTCCACAGATGCTGCCTGACCTGCTGAGTTACTCCAGCACTCTGTGAAACGTCACCTATCCATGTTCTCCACAGATGCTGCCTGACCCGCTGAGTTACTCCAGCACTCTGTGAAACGTTGTAAGTCTGCATCTGCAGTTCACCGTCTCATCATCTCTACCACTGTATCTACTTGTCAGAGTCATCGGAGATTCAATTCAATTCAATTCAAATTTATTGTCATTGCACAAATACGAGTACAGGTAAAACGAAATGCAGTTTAGCGTCTGGTCATAGTGCAAGATAGTAGAAATAAAAATTAAATACTGGTTAACAATGTGTGGACTGTGGATGAATTAAATTGGTACATAGGCAAATAAATGTATACAAATGGGAGAGTCTAGAGATAGCTAGCGATGGGACTCCGAGTTCAGCAGTGTAATGGTGTTATTGTAGAAGCTGTTCCTCAGCCTGCTTGTGCGAGGCCTGAGGCTCCTGTACCGCCTCCCTGATGGGAGGAGGACAAATAGTCCATGGTTAGGGTGGGAGGGGTCTTTGATGATCTGCCCGGCCCGTCTCAGACACCGTTTTCGGTGGAGGGCATCCATGGCAGGGAGCGGGGCACCGATGATGTACTGAGCGGTTTTCACCACCCGTTGCAGTGCCTTCCTGTCAGCAGCAGTGCAGCTGCTGTACCATACCGTGAAGCAGGTGGTCAGGATACTCTCTATGGTACAGCGGTAAAAGTTGGTCAGGATCTGGGGGGACAGGTGGGCTTTCTTGAGCCTCCTCAGGAAGTAAAGGCACTGCTGCGCCTTTTTGATCAGCTTGGTGGTGTTGAGGGACCAGGACAGATCCTCCGAGATGTGTACTCCGAGGAATTTATAGCTGGAGACGCGCTCCACCTCAGTCCCGTTTATATGGATGGGGGTATGACTGCCTCCTCTGGTCTTCCAGATAATTTCCTTCGTCTTCTTGGAGTTGAGGACGAGGTTATTGTTGGCACACCAGGCTGCCAGGTTCTGGACCTCCTCCCTATAGGCTGACTCGTCGTTGTCACTGATCAGTCCTACCACCGTGGTGCCGTCGGCAAATTTAATGATGGCGTTGGAGCCATTCTTAGGGATGCAGTCGTGGGTGAAGAGGGAGTAGAGGAGAGGGCTGAGCACACAGCCCTGTGGCACTCCGGTGTTCAATGTTATAGTGGAGGAGGTGAGGTTGTTGACCCTAACAGACTGGGGTCTGTTAGTGAGGAAATCCAGTGTCCAATTGCAGAGGGAGGTGGAGATGCCAAGTCCACTGAGTTTGGTGATCAAGCTGGCTGGGATGACAGTGTTAAAGGCAGAGCTGAAGTCAATGAACAACATCCTGATGTAGGAGTAGTTGTTGTCCAGGTGGGTCAGGGCAGAGTGTAGGGCCGCAGATATGGCGTCCTCTGTAGACCTGTTGGGCCGGTAGGCAAACTGATGGGGGTCCAGTGTGGGGGGGAGGCTGGCTTTGAGCTGAGCCAAGATACAGCATGGAAACAGGCCCTTTCGCCTAACTTGCCCACACTGACCAACATGCCCCATCTACACTAGTCCCACCTGCCTGCGTTTGGCCCATAACCCTCTAAACCTGTCCTTTCCAAGTACCTGTCTAAACATTTTTCTTAAACATTGTGTTAGTACCTGCCTCAAATATCTCCTCTGGCAGCTCGTACACCTACCACATTTTGTCTAAAAAAGTTAACTCTCAGGTTCCTCTTTATTCTTTCCCCTTCACCTTGAACCTATACCTGGTCCTCGATTCCCCGACTCTGGGCAAGAGACTGTGCATCTACCCGATCTATTCCTCTCATGATTTTATACATCTCTACAACATCACCCCTCATCCTCCTGTGCTCCAAGGTAGGAAGGACATTATTGCCATAGAGGGAGTGCAGAGAAGGTTCACCAGACTGATTCCTGGGATGTCAGGACTCTCTTATGAAGAAAGACTGGATAGACTTGGTTTATACTCTCTAGAATTTAGGAGGTTGAGAGGGGATCTTATAGAAACCTACAAAATTCTTAAGAGGTTGGACAGGCTAGATGCAGGAAGATTGCTCCCGATGTTAGGGAAGTCCAGGACAAGGGGTCACAGCTTAAGGATAAGGGGGAAATCCTTTAAAACCGAGATGAGAATAACTTTTTTCACACAGAGAGTGGTGAATCTCTGGAACTCTCTACCACAGAGGGTAGTTGAGGCCAGTTCATTGGTTATATTTAAGAGGGAGTTAGATGTAGCCCTTGTGGCTAAGGGGATCAGGGGGTATGGAGAGAAGGCAGGGATGGGATACTGAGTTGGATGATCAGCCATGATCATATTGAATGGCGGTGCAGGCTCGAAGGGCCGAATGGCCTACTCCTGCACCTAATTTCTATGTTTCTATGTATAGAGACCCAGCCTGCTCAACCTCTCCTTATAGTTCAGAGCCCTTGGGTGATGGCAATATCATCGTAAGATTTTCTCTGTACCCATTCCAGCTTGACAATATCTTTCCTACAAGATGGTGCCCAAAACTGAACACAATACTCTAAATGTGGCCTCACCAACGTCTTATACAACTGCAACACGACCTCCCAACTTCTAAACTCAATACTCTGACAGATGAAGCCTAAAGTGCCAAAAGCCTTTTGCTGCAAGAATGGAGCATCTGGGCGTGTGCACTCTGGAGCCTAGAAGGATGAGAGGCTATCTCATTGAAACATATAAGATTGTTAAGGGCTTATCGAATATCGAATATCGGTCCTTCTGCAGTTGTACAGAGCCCTAGTGAGACCACACCTGGAGTATTGTGTGTAGTTTTGGTCCCCAAATTTGAGGAAGGACATTCGTGCTATTGAGGGAGTGCAGCGTAGGTTTACAAGGTTAATACCCGGGATGGCGGGACTGTCATATGCTGAGAGAATGGAGCGGCTGGGCTTGTACACTCTGGAGTTTAGAAGGATGAGAGGGCATCTCATTGAAACATATAAGATTGTTGAGGGCTTGGACACTCTAGAGGCAGGAAGCATGTTCCCGATGTTGGGGGGAGTCCAGAACCAGGGGCCACAGTTTAAGAATAAGGGGTAAGCCATTTAGAACGGAGATGAGGAATCCTTGTTACTCACAGAGAGTGGTGAGTCTGTGGAATTCTCTGCCTCAGAGGGCGGTGGAGGCCGGTTCTCTGGATGCTTTCAAGAGAGAGCTAGAGAGGGCTCTTAAAAATAGCGGAGTCAGGGGATATGGGGAGAAGGCAGGAACGGGGTACTGATTGGGGATGATCAGCCATGATCACATTGAATGGCGGTGCTGGGTCGAAGGGCCGAATGGCCTCCTCCTGCACCTATTGTCTATTGTCCATTGTCTATTGTCTACTACCCTCTCCTCATTAATCACCTTTGTCACCTACTCAAAGATTTATCACGTTCAAAAGACATATCTTGCCCCGTACAAAGTCGCGCTGACTGTCCCTAAATTACCCATTCTCTTCCAAATGGGAATAAATCCTATTCCAAAGAATCCACTCCAACAGTTTCCCTACCTGTGATGTGAGGCCTCCAATTCCTCTTTTGGGAATTTGCAACACAACCTTCGTGGCAAAGAATTCCACCGTCTGAAGAAGGGTCCCGACCCGAAACGTCACCTACCCCTTCGCTCCATAGATGCTGCCTCACCCGCTGAGTTTCTCCAGCATTTTTGTCTATCACAGATTCACCACCCTCTGATGAAATAAATTCCTCCCCATCTCCTTCCGAAAGGAAGGTCCTTTAATACTGAGGCTATGACTTCTAGTCCTAGGCTCTCCCACCAATGGAAACATAGATACATAGAAACATAGACAATAGATGCAGGAGTAGGCCATTCGGCCCTTCGAGCCAGCACCGCCATTCAATGTGACCATGGCTGATCATCCACAATCAGTACCCCGTTCCTGCCTTCTCCCCATATCCCCTGATTCACTTAGCCCTAAGAGCTAAATCTAACTCTCTCTTGAAAACATCCAGTGAATTGGCCTCCACTGCCTTCTGTGGCAGGGAATTCCACAGAGTTACAACAGCCTCTCCACATCCACTCTATCCAAGCCTTTCACTGTTCGGTAAGTCAGCACTGGGTTGTGATTCACATAGAAAAAGGCACTGGCAGAGGTGAGGGAAGAAAAAGCTCAGGAAGGGTCCCGACCTAAACGTCACCGACCCATGTTCTCCACACAGATGCTGCCTGACCCGAATTACACCAGCACTCTGTGAAACGTCACCTATCCATGTTCTCCACAGATGATGCCTGACCCGCTGAGTTACTCCAGCACTCTGTGAAACGCACCTATCCATGTTCTTCACACAGATGCTGCCTAACCCGCTGAGTTACTCCAGCACTCTGTGAAACGTCACCTATCCATGTTCTCCACAGATGCTGCCTGACCCGCTGAGTTACTCCAGCACTCTGTGAAACTGAACCTATCCATGTTCTCCACAGATGCTGCCTGACCCGCTTTACTCCAGCACTCTGTGAAACGTCACCTATCCATGTTCTCCACAGATGCTGCCTGACCCGCTGAGTTACTCCAGCACTCTGTGTCCCATTTGCCTGTGTGTGGCCCATATCCCTCTTAACCTTGTGTAGGAAGGAACTGCTGATGCTGGTTTACACAGAAGATAGACACAAAATGCTGGAGTAACTCAGCGGGACAGGCAGCATCTCTGGATAGAAGGAACAGGTGACGTTACTGGTCGGGACCCTTCTTCAAACTAGTCAGGGGGAAATGGAAACTAGAGATATAGATGGAGATGTAGAGAGATATACAACAAATGAATGAAAGATATGGATAAAAGTAACGATGATCAAGGAAACAGGCCATTGTCTGAAGAAGGGTATCGACCCGAACATCACCCATTCCTTCTCTCCAGAGATGCAGCCTGTCCCGCTGAGTTACTCCAGCACTCTGTGAAACGTCACAATAGACAATTCATGGCAGGAGGAGGCCATTCGGCCCTTCGAGCCAGCACCGCAATTCAATGTGATAATGGCTGATCATCCACAATCAGTACCCCGTTCCTGCCTTCTCCCCATATTCCCTGACTCCGCTATCTTTAAGAGCCCCATCTAGCTCTCTCTTGAAAGTATCCAGAGAACCGGCCTCCACCGCCCTCTGAGGCAGAGAATTCCACAGACTCACCACTCTCTGTGTGAAAAAGTTTTTCCTCATCTCCGTTCTAAATGGCTTACCCCTTATTCTCAAACTGTGGCCCCTGGTTCTGGACTCCCCCAACTTCAACGGTGGGGGCAGCAGTCAGAATGATTGAATGAATAAGTTTATTGGCCAAGTATTCACATACAAGGAATTTGCCTTGGTGCTCCGCTCACAAGTGACAACATGACATTCAGTGACAGTGAGCAATGACACATAAAACACTAAACATTAATAATAAAACACCATTGATCAAACATGTGAATCAAACAAAATACCAGATCAAAGGGAGGCTACAGATTTTTGGCTGTTGAGTAGAGCAACTATTTGTGGATAAAAACTGTGTTTATGTCTGGCTGTGGCAGCTTTGACAGTCCGGAGTTGCCTTCCAGAGGGAAGTGATTCAAAGAGTTTGTGGCCAGGGTGAGAGGGGTCAGAGATGATCTTGCCCGCTCGCTTCCTGGCCCTTGCAGTGTACAGTTCATCAATGGGGAGAAGGTTGCAGCCAATAATCTTCCCAGCTAAGGTACACAAAAATGCTGGAGAAACTCAGCAGGTGCAGCAGCATCTATGGAGCGAAGGAAATAGGCGATGTTTCGGGCTGAAACCCTTCTTCAGGCTGATAGGGGGTGGGGGGGAAAGAAGGAAGGAAAAAGGGAGGAGGAGGAGCCCGAGGGCGGGGGGATGGGAGGAGACAGCTCGAGGGTTAAGGAAGGGGAGGAGACAGCAAGGGCTAGCAAAACTGGGATAATTCAATGTTCATGCCCAACGGACGCAAGCAACCCAGGCGGAATATGAGGTGCTGTTCCTCCAATTTCCGGTGTTGCTCACTAGCAATAGAGGAGACCCAGGACAGAGAGGTCGGATTGGGAATGGGAGGGGGAGTTACAATAATAATAATACATTTTATTTATGGGCGCCTTTCAAGAGTCTCAAGGACACCTTACAAAAATTTAGCAGGTAGAGGAAAAACATGTAAGGGGAATGAAATAAATAGTAGAGACATGACTAGTACACAAAGTAAAGACAGAATTCAATACAAAACACAATATGAGGCAATTAATGCACAGATGAAAAGGGAGGGGGACGTGGGGCTAAGAATAGGCAGAGGTGAAGAGATGGGTCTTGAGGCGGGACTGGAAGATGGTGAGGGACACGGAATTGCGGATCAGTTGGGGGAGGGAGTTCCAGAGCCTGGGAGCTGCCCTGGAGAAGGCTCTGTCCCCAAAACTGCGGAGGTTGGACTTGTGGATGGAGAGGAGACCGGCTGATGTGGATCTGAGGGACCGTGAGGGTTGGTAGGGGCAGAGGAGGTCAGTGAGATATGTGGGGACCAGATGGTGGAGGGCTTTGTAGGTGAGGATCAGGATTTTGTAGGTGATCCGGTGGGAAATGGGAAGCCAGTGAAGTTGTTTGAGGACTGGAGTGATGTGATGCCAGGATTTGGTGTGGGTGATGAGTCGGGCGGCTGCGTTCTGGACCAGTTGGAGTTGGTTGATGTAGGTGGAGCTGATGCCAAGGAGAAGTGAGTTGCAGTAGTCCAGTCGGGAGGAGATGAAGGCATGGATGAGTCTTTCAGCAGCGGGAGGTGTGAGAGAGGGTCTGAGTTTGGCGATGTTGCGGAGATGAAAGAAGGCGGTTTTAATTACATGGCGGATGTGAGGCTCAAGGGAGAGGGTGGAATCAAAGATCACGCCAAGGTTGCGGGCCTGGGGAGATGGGGAGACAGTGGTGCCGTCGATGGTGAGAGTGGGGTTATTGATTTTGGTGAGTGTGGCTTTGGAGCCTATGAGGAGGAATTCTGTCTTATCGCTGTTGAGTTTGAGGAAGTTATGTTGCATCCAGAGGTCTTTAAAATGATGAGAGGTCTTTAAAATGATGAGAGGGATAGACAGAGTTGACGTGGATATGCTTTTCCCACTGAGAGTAGGGAAGATTCAAACAAGGGGACATGACTTGAGAATTAAGGGACAGAAGTTTAGGGGTAACATGAGGGGGAACTTCTTTACTCAGAGAGTGGTAGCTGTGTAGAATGAGCTTCCAGTGAAGGTGGTGGAGGCAGGTTCGTTTTTATCATTTAAAAATAAATTGGATAGGTATATGGACGGGAAAGGAATGGAGGGTTATGGTCTGAACGCAGGTATATGGGACTAGGGGAGAATACGTGTTCGGCACGGACTAAAAGGGCCGAGATGGCCTGTTTCCGTGCTGTAAATTGTTATATGGTTATATGGTTATCCAGGTTTTTATCACTGACAAACAGGAGTTGATATGGGAGAGGGGGGGGGGGGGGGGGGTGTGGTGGGGATTTGGTGCCGAGATAGATCTGGGTGTCATCAGTGTAAGTTGAAGTGCTATCTTCTCAGCTGATCGGACGATTTTTCTGCAGCCTTCGGGAGTCGCACTTGGTGGCTGAGCCGAACCGGACCATGATGGGGAAATGGGTCGGCGGTGTGTTATAATGTGCCTCTCCGCCCTCTCTCGTTGTGCCCCCATGTTTTAAAAGCGATTTCTGCCCTATCCCAGGGCAATCTGTCTCCCTCTTGCCTCCACCCCCTGTGATATCGCTCCGTTTTGTTTACATTGGCCCTCTCCCCAAACCTCCATCCGTGGTGAATCACCGCACCTTTACTGAGCCGTGACGGATTGTGACATCTTGCTGTCCCGGTTCCCATGCTTGTTTGCAGCCGCCCCCTCTCTCCGCTGTGACTCAGGTCTCCGGGGTGTGTCCCTGGAGCACAGGCTCCCATTTACAAGGGGATTACCACCACTAATGACTCCTTCCGTTTCCTCATCCAGTCACCCAGTCACACAGAGTTGGCCCAACTCGCCCACACCACCGAACAACATCTACCTCCCTTCCACACTCGTCCCACCTGCCTGCGTCTGGTGCCTATCGTTAGATCAAATGCATTTCGTTGTCTCTGTACTGTACACTGACAATGACAATTAAAATTGAATCTGAATCTGAATCTGAATCACAAGTCATAAGTGATCGGAGCAGAATTAGGCCATTCCGCCCATCGAATCTACTCCGCCATTCTATCATGGCTGATCTATCTCTCCCTCCTAACCCCATTCTCCTGCCTTCCCCCCATAACCCCTGACACCCGTGTTAATCAAGAATATATTAACAATATCCACTGACGTGGCCTCCACAGCCGTCTGTGGCAAAGAATTCCACACATTCAACGCCATCTGACTAAAGAATTCCTCAGATTCACCCTCTAACTGAATATATCCCTCCAAACCTGTCCTATCCATGTACCTGTCCAACTGTTTCATAAACGTTGGGATCGGGTTGGACAGGCTAGATGCAGGAATATTGTTCCCGATGCTGGGGAAGTCCAGAACAAGGGGTCACAGTTTAAGGATAAAGGGGAAATCCTTTAGGACCGAGATGAGAAAAACATTTTTCACACACAGAGAGTGGTGAATCTCTGGAATTCTCTGCCACAGAAGGTAGTTGAGGCCAGTTCATTGGCTATATTTAAGAGGGAGTTAGATGTGGCCCTTGTGGCGAAAGGGATCAGGGGGTATGGAGAGAAGGCAGGTACGGGATACTGAATGGCGTACATAGAAACATAGAAACATAGAAAACATAGACAATAGGTGCAGGAGTAGGCCATTCGGCCCTTCGAGCCTGCACTGCCATTCAATATGATCATGGCTGATCATCCAACTCAGTATCCTGTACCTGCCTTCTCTCCATACCCCCTGATCCCCTTTATCCTTAAACTGTGACCCCTAGTTCTGGACTTCCCCAACATCGGGAACAATCTTCCTGCAATCCAGCCTGTCCAACCCCTTAAGAATTTGTAAGTTTCTATAAGACCTCCCCTCAATCTTCTAAATTCTAGCGAGTACGAGCCGAGTCTATCCAGTCTTTCTTCATATGAAAGTCCTGACATCCCAGAAATCAGTCTGGTGAACCTTCTCTGTGGCAAGAATGTCTTTCCTCAGATTAGGAGACCAAAACTGTACGCAATACTCCAGGTATGGTCTCACCAAGACCCTGTACAACTGCAGTAGAGAGTGCGAGTCTGGTTACTCCAGCATTTTGTGCCTCTCTACCACCTTCGCTGTTCTATGTTTAAATGGTCGGGCTCGGGGTGCAGGGCGAGACGGTGGGACTGACACACACACACGCCAGTGCTGTCGAGCCTCGTACCGCCCGGGGTTGAGGAGACCACCCTCCTCTTCACCGCCCCTTGGATCAGGGGGGAAACATTGCCTGAGCTACTTGCTGAGCGGTTTGCAACACCCGTCAGGAAGCCTGCGCTCCCCGCCACCCACACCACTGCAACCTGACACTCCGCCGCCCAGCGCCCTCCGTGAGAAGCGGGAGCTTGTAAGACGGGCGGTTCCCCGAAGACTCGGTTCGCAGTTCACTTGCAACGCACTTAAGGTGCAAGGACTTCTGTGCGAGGGCAGTGGTTATTAATAGCTGTCTAACTGGAAGCAGCTGGGAGAGACTGAAGGCAGCTTTATGTCGAGTCTCTGTTTATACAGGGAGCACGGTGTAACAGACGCCGTGTGCTATCGCTTTCATTTGGTTTCACGATACAGAGTGGAAACAGGCCCTTCTGCCCATCGAGTCTGTGCCGACCACCGATCACCCCGTACACTAGTTCTCACATTGGGGACATTTTTACAGCATCAAATTAGACAAGAGACAACAGACAATAGGTGCAGGAGGAGGCCATTCGGCCCTTCAAGCCAGCACCGCCATTCAGTGTGATCATCCCCAATCAGTACCCCGTTCCTGCCTTCTCCCCATATCCCCTGACTCCGCTATCTTTAAGAGCCCTATCTAGCTCTCTCTTGAAAGTATCCAGGGAACCGGCCTCCACCGCCCTCTGAGGCAGAGAATTCCACAGACTCGCCACTCTCTGGGTGAAAACATTTTTCCTCGTCTCCGTTCTAAATGGCTTACTCCTTATTCTTAAACTGTGTGGCCCCTGGTTCTGGACTCCCCCAACATCGGGAACATGTTTCCTGCCTCTAGCGTGTCCAAACCCTTAACAATCTTATATGTTTTCAACAAGATCTCCTCTCATCCTTCTAAACTCCAGAGTGTACAAGCTCCATTCTCTCAGCATATGACAGTCCCACCATCCCGGGAATATTCTGCCATCTCTATAACATCTTAATAATCTTATATGTTAACCTGAAAACCTGCATAACTTTGAAAGGGATATCTTTAAGGTGGAGAGTGGTGAGTCTGTGGAATTCTCTGCCTCAGAGGGCGGTGGAGGCCGGTTCTCTGGATGCTTCCAAGAGAGAGCTAGATAGGGCTTAAAGATAGCGGAGTCAGGGGATATGGGGAGAAGGCAGGAACGGGGTACTGATTGGGGATGATCAGCCATAATCACATTGAATGACGGTGCTGGCTCGAAGGGCCGAATGGCCTACTGCACCTATTGTCTATTGTCTATTGAGATTGGCAGATTCTTGATTACTGCGGGTGTCGGGGGTCATGGGGAGAGGGCAGGTGAATGGGGTTAGGAGGGAAAGATAGATCAGCCATGATTGAATGGTGGAGTAGACTTGATGGGCCGAATGGCCTAATTCTGCTCATGTCTAATGGTCTTATAGAAACATAGAAACATAGAAAATAGGTGCAGGAGTAGGCCATTCGGCCCTTCGAGCCTGCACCGCCATTCAATATGATCATGGCTGATCATCCAACTCAGTATCCTGTACCTGCCTTCTCTCCATGGTCTGGAGGGGCCTGGATCATGTGCAGGCAGATAAGAGTTGGTCTTGGCTTCATGTTCAGCACATGGCATCTCCCTCTTCTCCCCTCCCCCATTGGGCAACAATTGCAAAGCATGTATAAATTTCTACAAGATCGTGAAAAGATCAAAAGGCTAGTGCAAGGGATGCTCCGTAGTGTTCCGTTACTGAGTGATACAGTGTGGAAACAGGCCCTTCGGCCCAACTTGCCCACACCAGCCAACAATGTCCCAGCTACACTAGTCCCACCAGCCTGCGTTTGGTCCACATCCCTCCAAACCTGTCCTATCCATGTACCAGTCTAACTGCTTCTTAAATGTTGGGATAGTCCCAGCCTCAACTACCTCCTCTGGCAGCTCGTTACATACACCCATCACCCTCTGTGTGAAAAAGTTACCCCTCGGATTCCTATTAAATCTTTTCCCTCTTCACCTGAAACCTATGTCCTCTGGTCCTCGATTCCCCTACTCTGGGCAAGAGACTATGCGATCTATTCCTCTCATGATTTTGTACACCTCTATAAGATCACCCCTCATCCTCCTGCGCTCCATGGAATAGAGACCCAGCCTACTCAACCTCTCCCTGTAGCTCACACCCTCTAATCCTGGCAACGCGGGGCTGGCCGAGACCGGAGCGGGTGGAGCGGTGGAGGAGCGCTGCTGCTGCTGCTGCTGCTGCTGATGCGGAGGCTGCTGCTGCGGGTCTGCGGACGGCGGCACCGGGAGCCCGTGGGTCCCTGGAGGGAGACCGCTTTTCAGGGCTCCTGCAACGGCGACTTCTCCCGCCCGAGTTGCGGGGTCGAAGAGCTCCTGGAGCGGGGCCTACATCACTGCCCCGCGCGGCTTGGAATGGCCGCGGGACTCTGCGAGCGCACGCCGGGGGCTCTAACACCAAGACCCGGTGTGTGACCTCGCACCACCCGGCGTGGCTTTAATGGCCGCGGGACAATCGCCAGCGCCAGCCGGGGGCTATTACTTTGACTCTGACATCGGGGGGGGGAGAGTGCAGTGGAGAGATAAGTTTTTTTTTTGGCCTTCCATCACAGCTATGTGATGGATGTTTATGTAAAATGTAAATTATGTTGTGTCTGGGGTCTATTTGTGTGTAATGTATGGCTGCAGAAACGGCATTTCATTTGGACCTCCAGGGGTCCAAATGACAGTTAAATAGACTATTGACTATTGACTATTGACTATTGACTATTGAACATCCTCGTCAATCTTCTCTGTACCCTTTCCAGCTCGACAACATCTTTCCTATAACACGGTGGCCAAATGGGATTAGGGTTGTGCGGGTGGGTTCGAGAACCTGATGGTCGTGGGAAAGTATCTGTTCCTGAACCCGGTGGTGTGGGGGCTTCATCAGGCTTCTGTGCCTTCATCAGGCCCGGCGGTAGCAGTGACTGGCCTGGACGGTGGGGTTCCTGGATGGGAGATGCCGGCTTCATGAGGCAGCGCCCAGTTTAGATGCTATCCATGGTGGGGTGGACTGAGCCCATGATGGATCGGGATGAGTCCACTCTGGTTTAGTTACATCTGAAGAAAGGGGCTCGACCAGAAACGTCACCCAATTCTTCTCTCCAGAGATGCTGCCTGACCCGTTGAGTTACTCCAGCATTTTGTGTTTAATTTGAATGAATTTCGTTTTTTTTCGTTGAGTTTCGATCCATCCACTGTGTACAGAGACAGGATAAACGGAATAATGTTTAGTTATTACCACAGTACACGTGACAATAAACTATATTAAATTTAATTAAACTCAACTAAACTAAACTAAACAAAATTGGCGGCGCGACTCACCCGTTGCAGCGGCCCCTACAGCCTGTCTGTCTTTTTTTTATTTTTTGTCTAGTTAAATGTAGTGTTGGTGTTTTTTAATAGTATTTTTAAATGTGTAAATGTGGGGGGCGGGGGGGGGGAGGGGGGAAACTGTTTAAATCTCTTCCCTGTCCGGGAGACCCGACTTTTTCCCTGTCGGGTCTCGGCTGTCGTTGGGGCCTAGCACCGTGGAGCGGTCTCCAGCCTG
>NW_026575512.1:22500-44491 GCF_028641065.1 Leucoraja erinaceus
ACTCCTCCTGTTATGAAGGCCAACAGGCCTAAACTGTACACAATACTCCAGGTGTGGTCTCACTAGGGCCCTGTACAACTACAGAAGGACCTATTTGCTCCTATATTCGATTCCTCTTGTTATAAAGGCCAACATGCCATTCGCTGCCTGCTGTACCTGCATGCTTACTTTCATAGATGAACAAGAACCCCCAGATCCCGCTGTACTTCCCCTTTTCCCAACTTGACGCCATTTAGATAGTAATCTGTTACTGCGTGGGATCGCTGGTCGGCACGGCCTTGGTGGGCCGAAGGGCCTGTCTCCCCGGGCTGTATCTCAACGCTGAACTAAACCAGAGACTGGCCAAGTTACAGCAGGCTGTCTAAAATAGGAAGCTGGCGGTGTTTGCTCACCGCTAATGGAAATACAACGAGTTTAAAATTAGTCTGCCTCTTCAATGGGGGGGGGCGACTCCCAGAACAACCCTGTAGATTTTTGCCTTGCCCAGAATTCGTCCACTGAGGAAGTAATAAAGGTGTTTTCTGTCGAACGAACGCCGCTGAGCCGTTAGCTCTGTTCTGTTTTACACGCCACCCAATTAATTCCCTTAAGCCAGCGAGGCTTAGTCCGCACAAACCGCAGGAACGGTGCAGGAACAGCTACAAGGGAGGAGAGTGTTGCTGACGCTGTGTGGAGTCTGGAAGAAGGGGGGAGGTGAGGGGTGGGGAGCCATTTATTGAATCGTAGAGCAGTGCTGTACACTCTCCGTCTTTGAGCTTTCAGCATTCTCCCAGCAGTTTAACTCATGATTCGCCAGAGAAGATTCAGGAGATGCAGGGCAAAATGTTCCCCATGTTGGTGGGGGGGGGGGGATGGGGGGATGGGGGGGGGGGGGGGGGAGTCCAGAACCAGTGGTCACACAGTTTACGAATAAGGGGGAGGCCCTTTAGGACTGAGATGAGGAAAAACGTTTTCACCCAGAGAGTGGTGAATCTGTGGAATTCTCTGCCACAGAAGTAGAGGCCGATTCACTGGATGTTTTCAAAAGCGAGTTAAGGGCCTGTCCCACTTTCACAACTTAATTCATGACCTTTTTTACTCGTGGACATTTTTCATCCCAACTTGACGCCATTTAGATAGTAATCTGTTAGTGCAGGGGGTCGCTGGTCGGCGCGGCCTTGGTGGTCCCAATGGCCTGTTCCTTGCGCTGTATCTCTAAGCTGAATAAAACCAGAGGAGACTGGCGAAGTTACAGCAGGCTGGCATGAAAAAAACGCCATGACCTACATGAAGCCACGAGTACCTGCGACTAACCTCACCACCAACCTACGACCCCGTGTCGAACATGCTGTGAGTGTGAGTCAAGGGCAAACTCCGCAGAGGTCGTGAATCAGGTCGTGAAAGCTCTTAGGGCTAAAGGAATCAAGGGAAAGGGGGTGAAGGCAGGAACGGGGTACTGATTGTGGATGATCAGCCATGATCACATTGAATGGCAGCGCTGGCTCGAAGGGCTGAATGGCCTACTCCTGCACCTATTGTCTATGTTTATATAACCATATAACAATTACAGCACGGAAACAGGCCATCTCGGCCCTACAAGTCCGTGCCGAACAAATTTTTTTCCCCTTAGTCTCACCTGCCTGCACTCGTACCATAACCATCCATTCCCTTCTCATCCATATGCCTATCCAATTTATTTTTAAATGATACCAATGAACCTGCCTCCACCACTTCCACTGGAAGCTCATTCCACACCGCTACCACTCTCTGAGTAAAGAAGTTCCCCCTCATATTACCCCTAAACTTCTGTCCCTTATGTCTCTCTGTTTTTTTTCAGTAAGTCACCGAATATCCTATCGACTTCTGCAGGTGAATGAATGAATGGTATTTTACTTTCCAGTTCAGTTTATTGTCTCGTGTGCCGAGGTTTATGTTGTGTGTTCACCAGTCATTGGAAAGACTACACATGATTACAATCCTGCCATTCACGGTGCACAGATACAGGATACAGATACAGCACGGAAACAGGACCTTCGGCCCACCAGCGACCCCCGCACATTAACACTAATCTTCACACGCTAGGGGCAAGTTCAAGGTCAAGTGAGTTTATTGTCATGTGTCCCTGTATAGGACAATGAAATTCTTGCTTTGCTTCAGCACAACAGAACATAGTAGGCATTGACTACAGAACAGATCAGTGTGTCCATATACCATGATATAAATATATACACACATGAATAAAAGTGTAAATAGCAGAAAGTGGTTATTAATAATCAGAGTTTTGTCCGAGCCAGGTTTAATAGCCTGATGGCTGTGGGGAAGTAACTATTCCTGAACCTGGTTGTTGCAGTCTTCAGGCTCCTGTACCTTCTACCTGAAGGTAGCAGGGAGATGAATGTGTGGCCAGGACGGTGTGGGTCTTTGATGATACTGCCAGCCTTTTTGAGGCAGCGACTGCGATAGATCCCCTCGATGGAAGGAAGGTCAGAGCCGATGATGGACTGGGCAGTGTTTACTACTTTTTGTAGTCTTTTCCTCTCCAGGACGCTCAAGTTGCCGAACCAAGCCACGATGCAACCGGTCAGCATGCTCTCTACTGTGCACCTGTAGAAGTTAGAGAGAGTCTTCCTTGACAAACCGACTCTCCGTAATCTTCTCAGGAAGTAGAGGCGCTGATGAGCTTTTTTGATAATTGCATTAGTGTTCTCGGACCAGGAAAGATCTTCAGAGATGTGCACACCCAGGAATTTGAAGCTCTTGACCCTTTCAACCATCGACCCGTTGATATAAATGGGGCTGTGGGTCCCCCTCCTACTCCTTCCAAAGTCCACAATCAGTTCCTTGGTTTTGCTGGTGTTGAGGGCCAGGTTATTGCGCTGGCACCATATGGACAGTTGCTCAATCTCTCTTCTGTATTCTGACTCATATGTAAGGATAAGGGGGAAATCTTTTAGGACCGAGATGAGAAGAACTTTTTTCACACAGAGAGTGGAGAATCTCTGGAACTCTCTGCTGCAGAGGGTAGTTGAGGCCAGTTCATTGGCTATATTTAAGAGGGAGTTAGATGTGGCCCTTGTGGCTAAGGGGATCAGAGGGTATGGAGAGAAGGCAGGTACGGGATACTGAGTTGGATGATCAGCCATGATCATATTGAATGGCGGTGCAGGCTCGTAGGGCCGAATGGCCTACTCCTGAACCTATTGTCTATGTTTCTATGTTTATATGTAATCTTTACCAAAGCCAATTAACCTACAAACATGCATCCGGAGCACCCGGAGAAAATCTCACGTGGCCACAGGGAGAACGTTCAAATTCCAGACAGACAGACAGATAGACAGATAGACAGATAGATAGACAGACAGACAGACAGACAGACAGACAGATAGACAGACAGACAGATAGATAGATAGATAGATAGATAGATAGATAGATAGATAGATAGATAGATAGATAGATAGATAGATAGATAGATAGATAGATAGATAGATAAAGATAGGTAAATACTTTATAACTCCACTCAGGAATATTCAGAATGTTATATTTTTTGCAGCATACAAATGAAAGTAAGGCACCACATTAAAAAAAGAATTGAACATAAAACATAAAAACATCCCCCCACAATGGTTCCCACTGCGAGGGAAGGCAGCAAAGTCCAGTCCTATTCCTCTTGTTCAACCCCATGGTCAGGCCTATTTGAGGCCTCCGCAGTCGCCGTGGCGGCAGCCCGATGTTTCAGGCCCTCTCGCCGGACGATGGGGCTTCGGCATCGGGAGAACACTCTACAGCGGCTTGGAGCGTCTGGAACTGCCGCTTCCTGCCGGAGACCGCGGCTCCCGAAGTCCACGGGCCGCGCTGGTCGGAGCTCCGACGCTGGCGATTATCGATGTTTAAAAGTCAGCGCCGTCGCGGCTGGAAGCCTCGCTACACGATGTTGGAGCCGGCGGTGTCAGCACTCCGGAGCCCAGCGCACAGCGACCCGGGCAAGGCATCGCCCGCCCGCCCGCTCCGCGATGGCGCCCTAGCCCTGTGCCGCCGCCTGAAGCCGAAGTTCTGGCCGGTCCCGGCAGGAAACGCCGCTCCAGTCCCGGTGGTAGGCCGCGAGGAAGGGGCGAAGATGCGGCTCGGAGTTAAGCCGACCAGGTAGAGATTGAGATAAATAGTTTCCCCTTCCCCCCTCCCCCCTCCCACCCCCCACATAAAACAGATTAGACCTCCAAACAGACTTGTAACATACTATAAAATTAAAAAATTAAAAGGGTGGAAGGACGGACTGGGAAGCCATACTCAACGGCGCCCCCAGGATCCGTAGTCAGGATGGAACCCGGGTCTCTGGCGCCGTGAGGCAGCAACTCTACCGCTGCGCCACCGTGCATTGCGGCCTGGTCTGTAATTTTGGTGGTAAAAACAGGAAAGCAGACTATAGAACACACAGGTGGACCCATTGGGAAAGGGTTACCACCCAAAACATCACCCATCTATTTCCTTCATCGATGCTGCCTGTCCCATTGGGTTACTCCCGGCACTTTGTGTCTAAGCGAATGGCTGCAAGCTTTCATCTGCAAAAGGATTTGAGTTTTTTTTTTTTTTTTCTACTGCAGTTTTATTAGGGTCTTGGTGAATTACAATACCACACAAACCATATAGTATTGCGTACATTTTGGTCTCCAAATCTGAGGAAGGACATTATGGCCATAGAGGGAGTGCAGAGATGGTTCACCAGACTGATTCCTGGGATGTCAGGACTGTCTTATGAAGAAAGACTGGATAGACTTGGTTTATACTCTCTAGAATTTAGAAAGATTGAGAGGGGATCTTATAGAAACTTACAAAATTCTTAGAGGGTTGGACAGGCTAGATGCAGGAAGATTGTTCCCGATGTTAGGGAAGTCCAGGACAAGGGGTCACAGCTTAAGGATAAAGGGGAAATCCTTTAAAACCGAGATGAGAAGAACTTTTTTCACGCAGAGAGTGGTGAATCTCTGGAACTCTCTGCCGCAGAGGGTAGTTGAGGCCAGTTCATTGGCTATATTTAAGAGGGAGTTAGATGTGGCCCTTGTGGCTAAGGAGATCAGAGGGTATGGAGAGAAGGCAGGGATGGGATACTGAGTTGGATGATCAGCCATGATCATATTGAATGGCGGTGCTGGCTCGAAGGGCCGAATGGCCTACTCCTGCACCTAATTTCTATGTTTCTATGTTTCTATGTAACACGAAACCCCATAAACTTAGAATATAGAACATACAGGTGGACCCAGAAGGGTTACCACCCAAAACATCACCCATCTATTTCCTTCATCGATGCTGCCTGTCCCATTGGGTTACTCCCGGCACTTTGTGTCTATCTTCGCTGCAAACCACCACCTGCAGTTCCTTCCGATACATACACTAGAACTGTATATTGTTGTTAAGCTGGACAGGGTGCAGAGAAGATATACTGTACGAGGGCACTGCCCAGACTTGAGCATGCGAGCTCCAGGGAGAGGTTGAGTAGGCTGGGTCTCTATTGCATGGAGCGCAGGAGGATGAGGGGGGATCTTATAGAGTTGTACAAAATCATGAGAGGAATAGACAGGGCTCTTAAAAAGAGCGGAGTCAGGGGATATGGGGAGAAGGCAGGAACGGGGTACTGATTGGGGATGATCAGCCATGATCACATTGAATGGCGGTGCTGGCTCGAAGGGCCGAATGGCCTCCTCCTGCACCTATTGACTATTGTCTATTGACTAACACTGAACTAGATAGACACACACACAAATGATGGAGTAACATGTGTCTTTCGTGAAAAAGACATCCAACAAAGGCCTGAATGAACCGCCCAAAAATCCATCAGACCTGTTGTCTATTGTCTATTGTCTATTGAATAGATCGGGCAGATGCAGAGTCTTTTGCCCAGAGTAGGGGAATGGGGGACCAGAGGACATGAGGAAGTCTTTTAGGACTAAGATGAGAAAATCATTTTTCACACAGAGAGTGGTGAATCTATGGAACTCTCTGCCACAGAGGGTAGTTGAGGCCAGTTCATTGGCTATATTTAAGAGGGAGTTAGATGTGCCCTTGTGGCTAAGGGGATCAGGGGGTATGGAGAGAAGGCAGGTACGGGATACTGAGTTGGATGATCATCCATGATCATATTGAATGGCGGTGCAGGCTCGAAGGACCGAATGGCCTACTGCTGCACCTATATTCTATGTTTCTATGTTTCTGGTGAGAGGGGGAAAGAGGGACTAGGACCCTGAGGGGTAACTTTTTCACACAAAGGGTGGTGGGTGTATGGAACGAGCTGCCGGAGGAGGTAGTTGAGGCTGAGCCTAACCCTTTAAAAGTCATTTGGACAGGCACTATGATTAAAGGTGAGAGGGGGAAAAAAAAATACCACATAGAGGGGTAACTTTTTCACAGGTCAGTGGTGGGTCTATGGAAACATGGAATAAGTGGAGGTAGTCGGGCTGAGACTAACTCATTTAAAAGTCATTGTGGGACAAGCATAGATGGATAGGAAAGGTCAGCAGGCAGGGGTGGCCGAATGGCCTGTATCTGTAATGCTAGAGCTACTCATCAGGTCAGTCAGCATCTATTGAAGAACATGGAAAAAGCTGGACGTTTCAGCGGGTCGAGACCTCTTCAGGAGTGAAGAGAAGGCACAGTTTCAGGTCAAAACCCTTGGTCAGACTGAGTTTTTTCTCCAGCTTTTTTGTGTACCTTCGATCTGTGCAGCATCTGCAGTTCATCCTTCAGAAAAACATTGAGTATTGAAGTTGGGAGGTCATGTTGCAGTTGTATAAGATGTTGGTGAGACCGCATTTAGAGTTCTGTGGGTGTATGGAACAAGTTGCTGGAGGAGTTAGTAGGGACAGGGGCTATCACAATGTTTAACACACATTTAGACAGGTACATGGATAGGACCGGTTTAGGGAGATATGGGCTAAAGCGGCAGGTGGAACTAATGTAGACGGGACATGTTGGTCGGTGTGGGCAAGTTGGGCTGAAGGGCCTGTTTCCATGCTGTATCACTCTGTGACTTTAGGTACTATCGTAAAACCTAAAGGAGGATTTGAGTTTAGGAGTGAAGAGGTCCTTCTGCAGTTGTACAGGTCCCTAGTGAGACCACATCTGGAGTATTGTGTGCAGTTTTGGTCCCCGAATTTGAGGAAGGACATTCTTGTTATTGAGGGAGTGCAGCGTAGGTTTACAAGGTTAATTCCCGGGATGGCGGGACTGTCATATGCTGAGAGAATGGAGCAGCTGGGCTTGTACACTCTGGAGTTTTAGAAGGATGAGAGGGCATCTCATTGAAACATATAAGATTGTGAAGGGCTTGGACACGCTAGAGGCAGGAAACATGTTCCCGATGTTGGGGGAAGTCCAGAACCAGGGGCCACAGTTTAAGAATAAGGAGTAACCAATTTAGAACGGAGACGGGGAAACACTTTTTCTCACAGAGAGTGGTGTAGCTTTTGTTGTATATGTATATGTAGCTGTGCTAGTCTTATAACAAATGTAAAGCACTTTGGCCAACGAGGGTCATTTTTTAAATGTGCTATATAAATAAATGGGACTTGACTTGACTTGACTTGGTGAGTCTGTGGAATTCTCTGCCTCAGAGGGTGGTGGAGGCCAGTTCTCTGGATGCTTTCAAGAGAGAGCTGGATAGAGCTCTTAAAGATAGCGGAGTCAGGGGATATGGGGAGAAGGCAGGAACGGGGTACTGATTGTGGATGATCAGCCATGATCACATTGAATAGCGGTGCTGGCTCGAAGGGCCGGATGGCCTCCTCCTGCACCTATTGTCTATTGTCTGTTGTCTATTGAACGTATGGACTTATGAATGAGCGGGGATTCGCTGGACTAGGTGGGCCGAAGGGAGGAATCTCTCCGCTCTGTATCTTGAAGCTAAACTAAACTAAATGTCCTTTTGTTCTGAGGCTGCGCCCTCTGGTCCTTGGATAGAGGGTACATCTAATCTTGTTTGGATAGCATGCAATAACAAAGCTTTTCACACTACCTCGCTCGGCTCAGCTGACCCTGGGATGTCAGGACTGTCATATGAAGAAAGACTGGATAGACTCGGTTTATACTCTCTAGAATTTAGGAGATTGAGAGGGGATCTTATAGAAACTTACAAAATTCTTAAGGGGTTGGACAGGCTGGATGCAGGAAGATTGTTCCCGATGTTGGGGAAGTCCAGGACAAGGGGTCACAGCTTAAGGATAAGGGGGAAATCCTTTAAAACCAAGATGAGAAGAACTTTTTTCACAGAGAGAGTGGTGAATCTCTGGAACTCTTTGCCACAGAGGGTAGTTGAGGCCAGTTCATTGGCTATATTTAAGAGGGAGTTAGATGTGGCCCTTGTGGCTAAAGGGGATCAGGGGGTATAGAGAGAAGGCAGGTACGGGATACTGAGTTGGATGATCAGCCATGATCATATTGAATGGCGGTGCAGGCTCGAAGGGCCGAATGGCCTACTCCTGCACCTAATTTCTATGTTTCTATGTTTCTATGTTAAATATATCCACTGACTAGGCCTCCACATCCTTGAATTCCACAGATTCACCACCCTCGGACTAAACAAATCCCTCCTCATCTCCTTCAGAAAGGAACGTCCTTTAATTCTGAGGCTGAATGGCCTACACCTGCACCTACTTTCTATTTCTATGTTTCTATGTTTAATCCTAAAGCATTTTCCCTGGAACTGTAACACTATAGCGCTGTGACTCTACATTCGGGAGTGTGAAAGAGTCTGGTTTTCACAGAGGCTGTTTTTATTAAATTATTCTGGGGGGGAGAAAAATGTCACCGCACATGTCAGGGAAAGTCCAAAAATAAACCTTCCCGCCCTGCTGCAGTTTGTCAGGGTTTCAAGTACATAAGAAGCAATAATGTGAAATTAACCTCATTTTTTTTCCCCCCGCCACGATCAGCTTGTTTTGTCAAGTTACATAAAGCTGCTCCCGATGACCCCGGAGTCTTGCTTGGCTAATTCCTAAGCAAACGATTGTGAAACCTCCACCAAATGTGAGTCACCTCTTACCTCCAGCAAAAACTATCAAACCCCACCACCCTCTGCCCTCTATATCCTCTCCACTCTCTCTAGTCTTCTCTCCATTCCCCTCTCTCCTCTTCATCGTCTCTCATTCTCTCTCTCTCTCGCTCTCTCTCATCTCCTCCTCCCGCTCGAGATCTCGTCTCTCTATCTCTCCTCTCGAGATCTCTCTCTTATCTCTCCACCTCTTCTCTCTCTAACTCTCCCTCACCTTTCACAGTCAACTGCACAAAACAGCCCTGATGATCCACATCATCAGACTGCTATCCCCTCGCCATCTTTCTTTCCTCATTTTGTTCTTTCTCCAGTCTCTCGTCTCACTCTTTTGCCACGCCCTTCATCCCCCTCCCCCTCTCTTCCTATTTCAACTAATGTATCCCTCATTTTCCTCTCTCCCACCCCTCCTACATCTCCCTCTCCTCCATCTCCCTCCTTCATCTCTAATGAGAAGCTCTCCCTCTCCCCCTAGCTCCCTCCCTCCCTTCTATCTCTCCTCCTCTAGCCTCCCTTCCTCTCCCTCCCCTCAAGATCCCCTCTCTCTCTCTCCCTCCACCCATACTACTCTGCCTCCCCCTTCCTCTCCCCCTCTCTCTGGCTTCTCTCTCTCTCCCCCCTCTCGATTAATTGCTCCCTCTCTCCTCTCTCTCCTCTTCTCCTCTCTCTCTCCTCTCCCTCTCTCCCTCCCCCTCTCGCTCTCCCTCCCTTCCTCTCCCTCCCTCCTCTCTCCGCTCTCCGTCTCTCCCTTCCTTCCTATCCCTCCTATCTCCCTCCCCTCTCCTCCCTCCCCTCTCTCTCCTCTCTCCCACCCCTCCTCTCTGACCTGCCTTCCTCTCCCCTCAATCTCTCTCTCCTCCTCTCTCCCCTTTCTCTCTCTCTCTCTAGCCCCTCTATCATTCTCATATCGTCTCTAGACTCTCCTCTCTCTCTCCCTCTCTCTCTCCCCCTCTTCTCTCTCTCTCTCTCTCTCTCTCTCTCTCTCTCTCTCTCCCTCCCTTCCTCCCTCATCCTTCTCCTCTTCTCCTCTCTCTCTCTCCCTCCAGGTCGCTCTTTCTTTTACTCCGCTCTCTCTCTCCCTATATATTCTCTTTATCTCCCCTCGTCTGCTCTCTCTCTCTCCCGCCCTTTCACAGTTAAACTGCACAAACAGGCCCTTCTGCCCGGCAGCAGCAGGCGAGCCCCTCTTTATTCTCTCTCCATTTGTTCTTTCTCCATTCCCTCTTTCACAGGGGGCAGCTTTTCCACTCTCCTCTCCCGTCCTCTTCCATTACCTACCCCATTTAGCACCCATTTCTCTCTCGCCCCCCCTTTCGCTCGCCCTCCCTCTTTGGTCTCCCTCCAGCTCCTGCTCCCTCTCCTTCCCCTCCTCTTTCTCCTCTTCTCCCCCTCTCCTCTCTTTCCCCTCTTCTCTCCCTCATTTCTCTAGTATCTCTCTCCCTCCTCTCTCTCTCTCTCCACTTCTCCCTCCCAATTCCACTCCTCTCCCTCCCCCTCTCCCCTCTCCCCCCCCCCCCCGCTTTGCTCCTCTCTCTCCCTCCTCTCTCTCTCTCTCTCTCTCTCTCTCTCCACTCTCTCCCATCTTCCACGCCTCTCCCCCCCCCTCGTTCTCCTCCTCTTCTCCCCCCCCTCTTTTTGTCCTCTCTCCCCCCTCTCCCCCCTCTCTCGTGGCCCACATTCCCCCTCTCCACCCTGAGCCAAGGCCCTGTGGCCAAGTGTGCTGGGAGTGAAGTGGTGGTGGGAGTGAGGAAGGCGCATGTTCAGCGCCCATGGTCTCCCCCCTCGCTCTCTCCCCTGGGCCCTGCTCCACCGAATATTTCCTCTGTCTCACTTTTGTTTTTCTCTCTCTCCCCTGCGGGCGAAAGAAACTCTCCCCTCCTTTTGTTTTCATTTTGAGATTTTCTGAATGAAAGACGCTGGCAAAACATGGTTTTCTTAACGGAACAACACCTTAAACCCACTTAATCCCAGTCATTATGCAGGAGAAAGCTGCCCATGGTGAGAGCTGACTGTGCAAGGTCAACCGTAGGCAACAGAGTTCAACGCAAGGTCAAGGTTCACCGCCTCATCGCGCCCACTCTGAGGCCTTGGTGGGGCAGAGAGATTGTGTAGGCATCTGCCCCTCTTATAGACCACATAGAAATATCGCATCTTATACATACATATACAATTCTTAAGGGTTTAAGAAGGAACTACAGATGCTGGAAAATCGAAGGTAGACAAAAATGCTGGAGAAACTCAGCGGGTGAGGCAGCATCTATGGAGCGAAGGAAATAGGCGACGTTTCGAGTTGCTCTCTCCCCCTTTATCCCCATTCTTCTCATCTCTCCCTCTCCAGTCTCCTCTCTCGCTCCCTCCTCTCTCTTCCCTCCCTCCCCTCCTCTCCGCTCCTCCCGCCCCCTCCTCTCCTCCTCTCTCTTCTTTCCGGTCTTGGCTCCGACCCTCTTTCCCTCGCTCCACCCCCCCTCACCTAGCTGAGTTCCTCTCAGCTCCATTCCAGCCCTCTCTCTCCCTCTCCAATTCTCCTAAGGGATTCTCCGGTCTCAGGCTAGATGCAGGGCCAAGTGTTCCCGGATGTTGAGGAGAGCCAGGGACAAGGGGTCACACACCCGTTTAAGAATAAGGGGTACGCCATTTAGGCACTGAGATGAAGAAAATATTTTCACCCTCAGAGTTGTGAATTGTCCTCTTCTCTGCCCTGCAGAAGGCAAAGAACAGCTCTCTACCCTCCTTTTGTTTTCAAGAGAGATGAGCTTTTCTGAACCGGAGTCCAGGGATATGGCAAAACATGAACGGGTTTCTGAACGGGACAACACCTTAATCCCACTGAATGGCGGTGCTCCTCTTGCAGGGCCGGAAAGCCGCCCTATGGTTCCTAGAGCTGACTGTGACATTGAGTCAACCGGGCAACAGAGAACGTTGGTCAAGGTTCACCACGTATCGCCCACTGGGCCCAGGCCTTTAACACACGATGAGCGTGTTGTCAGCATCTGCCCCTCCTTAACTCGCTGGAGTTTAGAAGGTTACCGGGGGGACCTCATTGAAAAATTACTGAGTATGAAAGGCCTGGATCGAGTGATGCGGAGAGGAGATGTTTCCACTGGTGGGAGCATCTAGGACCAGAGGTCACAGCCTCAGAATTAAAGGGCGCTCTTTTAGAAACATAGAAACATAGAAATTAGGTGCAGGAGTAGGCCATTCGGCCCTTCGAGCCTGCACCGCCATTTAATATGATCATGGCTGATCATCCAACTCAGTATCCCGTACCTGCCTTCTCTCCATACCCTCTGATCCCCTTGGCCACAAGGGCCACATCTAACTCCCTCTTAAATATAGCCAATGAACTGGCCTCAACTACCCTCTGTGGC
Organism: Leucoraja erinaceus; assembly: GCF_028641065.1. Classification (NCBI taxonomy): domain Eukaryota; kingdom Metazoa; phylum Chordata; class Chondrichthyes; order Rajiformes; family Rajidae; genus Leucoraja; species Leucoraja erinaceus. The sequence goes on from NW_026575512.1 coordinate 34,882, forward strand.
AGAGAGTTCCAGAGATTCACCACTCTCTGTGTGAAAAAAGTTCTCCTCATCTCGGTTTTAAAGGATTTCCCCCTTATCCTTAAGCTGTGACCCCTTGTCCTGGACTTCCCCAACTCGGGAGCAATCTTCCTGCATCTAGCCTGTCCAACCCCTCTAAGAATTTTGTAAGTTTCTATAAGATCCCCTCTCAATCTCCTAAATTCTAGAAAGGAGGTGAGGAGGAACTTCTTTAGTCAGAGGGTGGTGAATCTGTGGAACTCTTTGCCACAGAGGGCTGTGGAGGCCAAGTCAGTGGATATGTTTAAGGCTGAGATAGACAAGTTATTGATTAGAACGGGTGTCGAGGGTTATGGGGAGATGGCTGGAAAATGGGATTAGGAGGCAGAGATCAGCAATGATAGATTCGATGGGTCGAATGGCCTAATTCTACTCCTATAACTTGTGAACTTGTGATCTCGGATGGAGGGTAGAGGAGAGGGTAAAAGGTATCCGAGTCAGCGCTCAGTACAACTTTAGCTCACCCTTGTATTGGAAAGATGTTAGTTAGTTTAGTTTAAGAAAGAACTGCAGATGCTGGAAAAATCGCAGGTAGACAAAAATGCTGGAGAAACTCAGCGGGTGAGGCAGCATCTATGGGACGAAGGAATAGGTGACGTTTCGGGCCGAGACCCTTCTTCAGAAGTTTAGTTTAGTTTCAAAGATAGTTCATTAGTTCCTGTTCTAGGAGCTGAATAAGGCCATTCGGCCCGTCAAGTCTGCTCCACCACTCAATCATGGCTGTCTATCTCATCTATCTCTCCCTCCCAACCCCATTCTCCTGCCTTCTCCCCATAACCCCTGATACCCGTACTAATCAATAATCTATCTATCTCTGCCTTAAATGTATCCACTGAATTGGTCTCCACAGCCGTCTGTGGCAAATAATTCCACAGATTCACCACCCTCTGGCTAAAGAAATTCCTCCTCATCTCCTTCCTGAAGGAACGTCCTTTAATTCTGAGGCTGTGCCCTCTAGTCCTAGACTCTCCCACCAGTGGAAACATACCTCTCCACATTCGCTCTATCCAGGCCTTTTCACTATTGATCGGTCGAGGATTTTAATGGGCATGGAGATGGGTTTGTAATTCCCGACGGGATGAGAAATAAGAGGAGAGACAGAGAGGGAGAGAGAGTGGGGGGGGGTGAGGGGAGATGAGGGATAGAGGGGAGGGGAAATAGAGTCGAGAGGGAGGGGAAGGGAGAGGGAAATTGAGAGGGGACGGGATAGGAGAGGGGGAGAGAGAGGAGAGAGAGAGGAGAGGGGGGAGGGAGAGGAGAGGGAGAGAGGAGAGGAGAGTGAGAGGGGAGGAAGAGTGGGTAGAGGGAAAGAGAGGGAAGAGAATAGAGGAGAAGGAGAGAGAGGAAGAGAGAGGGGGAGAGAGAGGAGGAGAAGAGGGGGAGATGGAGGGAGAAGGAGAGCGGGGAAGAGAGAGGAGACAGGGGAGAGGGAGAGGAGAGGGAGAGAGAGAGGAGAGGAGAAGAGGGAGGAGAGGAGGAGAGGGGAGAGAGGGGAGAGGAGGAAGGGAGAAAGAGGGGGAGAGAGGAGGAGAGAGGAGGGAGAGAGAAGGGATGGGAGAGGGAGGAGGGAAGGGGAGAGGAGGGGAGAGGAGAGGGGGACAGAAAGAAAGAGAGAAGGAGGGAGGGAGGGAGAAAGAATGAGGGAAGGAGAGAGAAAGAGGGGAAGGAGGGAGGAAGGAGAGAGGTAGAATGAGGGAAGAGAGGGAGAAGAGGAAGAGAGGGAGGAGAGAGAGAGAGAGAGAGAGAGAGGGAGAAAGGGAGAGAGAGGAGGGAGAGAGGAAGAGAGAGAGGAGGGAAAGAGAGGGAAAAGAGAGAGGAGAGAGAGGAGGGGGGAAAAGGGAGAGGATGAGGGAGAAGAGGGGGGAAGGATAGAGAGTAGGGAGAGGATATAGAAAAAGAGGGAGGGGGGGCTGGGGAGAGGATGAGAGAGGGAGGATTGGTGAGTGGAAAAGTGGAGAGAGACGAGAAAAATGAGGGATGAGAGGAGAGGGGAGAAGGGAGATGAAGAGAGGAGTCTAGAGAGAGGGAGTGGGAGGAACAGAGGGGATGCAAGAGAAGAGTTAGAAATGAGGAGAATGCATGGAGAAAGGATGGTGGATAGAGAGTTAAGTGGAGAAAAAGAACGATAGATTGTTAGAATCCCCCGCTCTGTTATTAGTTTTGTTTGAGTCTGTTAGGGAAAGTGGTTAGAGGAAACAAAATGCCGGAGTAACTAGATGGACAGGCATGGTCTAGTGGAGGGAAGGAATGGGGATGACGTTGAGTGGAGCAGTCTGAAGAAGGGTATCGGACCCGAAACGTCACCCATTCCTTATCTCCAGATATGCTGCCTGTACCCGCTGATTTACTCCAGACATTTTGTGTCCTATCTTGGGTGTAAACCAGCACCTGCAGTTCCTTCCTGAACACAGAGGAAAGAGTGAAGTTTAGTTTCATTTTATTTTTTTGGGTTAGCGAGCAAATGGTCATAAGTTCAAGAGCTGAATCAAGAATAGTTTTATTCGGCCCCATCCAGGTCTACTAAAGATTTAAGATCAGGTGGAGAGGAGAGTTTTTTAGCCACAGAAGGAGGGAGGAGGGCAAGTTCAGTGGATATTTTCAAGGCCAAGAGGGGACAGATTTTTGAGAGGGGAGGGTGTCAGGGGTTATGGGGAGGAGAAGGCAGGAGAAGGAATTGAGAGAGGGAGAGAGATCCATCAGAACACGATGAATGGCGGAGTGGACTAGTAATGGGAGATTAATGGTTTATAATTTCTGCTCCTAGATCGTGAGAAACCCACCCAATGGTAAACTGCACAGTTGCCCACATATTGACCAACATTGTCCCAGCTACACTAGATCCCACCTGCCTGATTTTGGTCCGATCCCTGAAGAAAAACCATGTCCCTATCCATTTACCTGTCCAAAATGTTTTCTTTTACCGTTTGCGATAAGTTCCCAGCTCCTGATACTCCTCCTCCGGCAGCTCGGTTCCATACGACCCAGGGACCCTCCGTTCAATATTAATGTTACCCTCCAGAGGATAATATTAAATCTGTCATGCTATTCACCTTAACCCTATATCCATCTGGTCCTCAATGAGACCTACGCTCTGGGTTATTATTTAATTTTAGCCATTGATTATCATTAATTTTTTTTTATTACATTTTAAAATTTATTAATAGGTTTATAACGTATGTATATGAGAAAATTAGATTTTGATATAGTTTAGTATTATAATTAATTTTTAAGAGATTAAATTTTATTTAGCAAGATTTTATTTAATAGGAAGATATATTAATATATTTTGTTTTAGAATTTTAGTTTTTTATTTATTAACAGAATTTAGAAGTACGTTGATTTAGATAGAGGAATTTTTTTAGATTGTAAGTAAATTATAAAGTATATAGCACAAAATTTATTTATATAATTATTATGAGAATATTTTATTGGAATATGGCTGTGAAAATTTTTATGTAGTTTAATATAGTGTTTATTTAAATTTTGAATATAACTTATTATTCGTTAATAGTATTTTAAATTTTAACTAATTTATTAAACATAATTTATTATGAATATAGGAGTTGTTAGTTAGATACAATATTGAAGAGAAGAGAGTTAAATATAAATTAACTATAACAATATGAGTTTTTGTTTTTTTTTATTTAATCAATTTATAATGTTATTAATAAGGTATATTTATTTTATAGATAAAATATTTTTTTATTTATAATATTTTTCTTATGGAAATCAAATATAATATTAAAAATAAGTTTAATATATTTAATTTTATTAATAATATAAATATTTATTATATAATTTTAATGTAAGAAATTTAATTAATTACAATGATTTATTTTCTTATTAGGTTATATTTATATATTATTTTTTTTTATTAGTTAAATAATTAATAGGGATATTTATTATTAAATTTAATTATTGTATTATACTAATTAAATTTTTATATTTTTTAGAAAATATAAAGAATTAATATAAGAATTATATAGGTATTATTTACATAGTTGAATATAATTTGATAGGTAACTTGCATTTTTTTATTTATAAAATAGGATGTCAATTTAAATATAATTTTTTTATAAAAAGTATATTTAGAATTCCACACGAGGGATTATGTTTTTTATTTATTTATCTAATAAGTAGATTATTTTATTGATACGCTTAAGTTTTATAAAAGATAGGAGTTTTTTAATTTTTAAATTTAAATTTAATTTTTTATTTTTATGAATTTTTTTATTTTTATGGGTTATATTATTAACATATAAAAATTTATTTTTTTGATTATTATATTAATATAAAAATATAAAAATAAGTATAAAATACTAATTTTAAATATTATAGTTAAACTAACTATATTTAAATTATTTTATTAATTAAATTTAAAAAGATTCCCATGTTTTATTTTATATTAAGATATAAACTATAGGAGTATTTTATTAGATATATTATTTATATTAAGTTAAAATAAAAGATATAAACTTAAACACTTATTAAAAAAATCAAAAATATTAAAAACTAAAATTTAAACTAAAAATATACCATATTTTACCCACGGTTTTTAATTTACTCTCGCAAGGCGTTGTGTCTATCCCAACTATTAGAAATATAGAAAACATTAGACAATAGGTGCGGGAACAATGCCTTCGAGCCTGCATCCACCAGCAATGATCCCGGCTGATCAGCCAACCAGCCATTGACATGCCTTCTCTTCCATACCCTGATAAGTTTAGCCTACAAGGGACACATCTAAACTCCCTCTTAAATATAGCAATGAACTTGGCATCAAACTTTCTCAGGCGAGTACAGAGCCGAGTGAAAAAATGATCTCCTATCTCGGTCTTTAGAGCTTCCCCCTTATCCCTTAAACTGAATGACACCTTTCTGGACCCCAGTCGGGAACATCTTCCTATACGCATGTCCAACCCCTTAAGGAATTTGGGTAATTAGATCCCCCCCCTCAATCATCTAAATGTTGCAGCCAAGTCTATCAGGTCTTTTCTTCATATAAATGTCCTTCAAGTCAACTATAAGCAGAGCCTGTTAGATTACAAAGATGTGTTATAGGGAGAAATGTGTCAAGGTCCTGTTGTCAAAGGGTAAAGGGAAGATGTACTAGAGGGTGTGAGCTATAGGCAGAGGTTGAGTAGGCTGGGTCTCTATTCCATGGAGCGCAGGAGGATGAGGGGTGATCTTATAGAGGTGTACAAAATCAAGAGAGAAATAGATCGGGTAGATGCCCAGAGCCTCTTGCCCAGAGTAGGGGAATCGAGGCCCAGAGGACACAGGTTCAAGGTGAAGTGGAAAAGATTGAATAGGAATCCGAGGGGTAACTTTTTCACACAAAGGGTGGTGGGTGTATGGAACGAGCTGCCAGAGGATACACAAAAATGCCGGAGAAACTCAGCGGGTGCAGCAGCATCTATGGAGCGAAGGAAATATTTCCTTCGCTCCATAGGTGCTGCCGCACCCGCTGAGTTTCTCCAGCATTTTTGTCTACCTTCGATTTTCCAGCATCTGCAGTTCCTTCTTAAACAAGCTGCCAGATGAGGCTGGGACTAGCCCATCTCTGAAGAAACAGTTGGACAGGTACATGGATCGGACAGGCTTGGAGAGAAATAGATCAAACGCAGGCAGGGGGGACTAGTGTCGCTGGCCGGTGTGGGCAAGTTGGGCTGAAGAGCCTGTTTCCACGCTGTATCAGTCTATGACTGATTGTGAGTTATACCCGCAATGCAGGGCATGGCCATCAGATGGTGCTGTTGGTCCACTCCAGTATCCTCTCACTACCCAGTCTGTCTTCCCGGGTATTAGAATTGGACCATTATGGAGTTAAAACTTTTGCGATGTACATTCTGGCTGAATGGGAGCGTGGAGAAGAGAGGAAGCATTTGAGGATTCGATCGGGTAGATGCACAGGGTCTCTTGCCCAGAGTAGGGGAATCAGGAATCATAGGACACAGGTTTAAGGTGTGGGGGGAGATTTACTAGAAACCTGAAGGGGAACATTTTTCACACAAAGGGTGGTGGGACGAGCTGCCGGAGGAGGTGGTTGAGGCTGGGACTATCCCAACGTTTAAGAAACATTCAGACAGGTACATGGATAGGACAGGTTTAGAGGGATATGGACCAAACGCAGGCAGGTGGGACTAGTGTAACATAGAAACATAGAAACATAGAAATTAGGTGCAGGAGTAGGCCATTCGGCCCTCCGAGCCTGCACCGCCATTCAATATGATCATGGCTGATCATCCAACTCAGTATCCCGTACCTGCCTTCTCTCCATACCCCCTGATCCCCTTAGCCACAAGGGCCACATCTAACTCCCTCTTAAATATAGCCAATGAACTGTGGCCTCGACTACCCTCTGCAGCAGAGAGTTCCAGAGATTCACCACTCTCTGTGTGAAAAAAAGTTCTTCTCATCTCGGTTTTAAAAGGATTTCCCCCCTATCCTTAAGCTGTGACCCCTTGTCCTGGAAATGGGGCATGTAGGTTGGCATGGGCAGTTTACCCCTCAGATTCCTATTAAATCTTTCCCTCCTTAAACTTAAATCTATGTATTCTGGATCATGAATCCTCTGGGGTAAAGACTGTGCATTTATCCTATCTATTCTTATGATGATCTTATACACCTCTATAAGATCACCCCTCATCCTCCTGTGCTCCAGGGAATAGAGTCCCAGCCTGCTCAACCTCTCCCCACAGCTCAGACCCTCTAGTCCTGGCAACATCCTCGTAAATCTTCCCTGCACTATTCCCAGCTGAATGACATCCTTGCTATATCAGGGTGACCATAACTGAACACAATACATTTTAAATACGGCCTCATCGCTGTCTAGTTTAGTTTTGTTTATTGTCATGTGAAGGCTGCTAAAATGTTTTGATCTTTCCACAGTGTACAGATACATGATAAGGGAATAACGTTTAGTGCAAGGTAAAGCCAGCAAAGTCCGATCAAGGATAGTCCGAGGGTCCCCGATGCTGTAGATAGTAGTTCAGCACTGCTCTCTGGTTGTTGGTGAGAGGATGGTTCAGTTGCCTGATAACAGCCGGGAAGAAACTGTCCCTGAATCTGGAGGTGTGCGTTTTCACACTTCTGTACCTCTTGCCCGATGGGGAGAGGGGAGAAGAGGGAGTGGCCGGGGTGAGACTGGTCCTTGATGATGCTGCTGGCCTTGCCGAGGCAGCGTGAGGTGTAGATGGAGTCAATGGAAGGGAGGAGGTTGGTCACGTGTGATGACATTGTGTCATTCATTCTAGGCCGAACACAATGCTCCAAAACCCAACGCAATCCTGCAAAATGCGGCCTCACCAACGGTCACGGCGGCGCAGCGGTAGAGTCGCTGCCTCACAGCGAATGCAGCGCCGGAGACCCGGGTTCGATCCAGACTACGGGTGCTGTCTGTAGGGAGTTTGCACGTTCTTCCCCGTGACCTTCTTAAGGGGTTGGACAGGCAAGATGCAGGACAGATTGTTCCCGTTTGGATGTTAGGGAAGTCCAGGACAAGGGGTCACAGCTTAAGGATCAAAAGGGAAATCCTTTAAAACCGAGATGAGAAGAACTTTTTTATTCATCACACAGAGAGTGGTGATCTCTGGAAACTCTCTGCCACAGAAGGTAGTTGAGGCCAGTTCATTGGCTATATTTAAGAGGGACTGAGTTAGATGTGGCCCTTGTGGCCAAGGGGATCAGAGGGTATAGTGGAGATAAGGCATATACGGGATACTGAGTTGGATGATCAGCCATGATCATATTGAATGGCGGTGCAGGCTCGAAGGGCCGAATGGCCTACTCCTGCACCTGATTTCTATGTTTCTATGTTTCTATGACCTGCGTGGGTTTTCTTCGGGTGCCCCGGTTTCCTCCCACACTCCAAAGACGTACAGGTTTGCCGGTTAATTGGCTTTGGTGCAAGTGTAAATTGTCCCCAGTGTGTGTGTGTGTAGGATAGTGTTAGTGTGCGGGGATCGCTGGTCGGCGCAGACCCGGTGGGCCGAAGGGCCTGTTTCCCGTGCTGTATCTCTAAACTAAACTAAACTAAAAATGCCGTCCCAGCTTCCCGACGTGATGATCGCGCGGCAGATTTGATTGATGTGCAGCCTGGAGTCGAGCGGGGGGGTTTGTTACTGACCAGCGGGGAAGCTAAATCCTCTTTTGTAACATATCGTCTCTGGAGGCCAACACCAATGGATCTGTCATGTTCTCAACCGGACCAAGACAGATTGAGGAGGAATTGAAGGATTACTCGGGAATCCCACTCCCTGTGAGGTCATCCCTTGCTTTGGGAATCATCCGGGATGTAGCAACTTCCAGTCACCAAGGGAACCATAAGGCAGGATTGATCGATCCACTGGTGTCAGCCCAAGGGCTTGTCTTGTGTTATTAATGTTTGTAAGTTTGTACGCTGGGCATTGACTCTACACACTCAATCCCACAGTCTCGGAGTCGTTCAGCCCCCCCCAGCCAGTCACTGCAACATGATGCCGAACCGTGTACGCAGCCCAGACCATCGCACAAACCAACCTCCCTCCCATCGACCCCATCTACACCTCACGCTGCCACGGCAAGGGCCAGCAGCATCATCAAGGACCAGTCTCACCCCCCCCCGACCACTCCCTCTTCTCCCCGCTCCCATCGGGCAAAAGGTACAGAAGTGTGAAATCGCACACACCTCCAGATTCAGTTTAAGAAAGAACTTCAAGGACAAGGGGTCACAGCTTAAGGATAAAGGGGAAATCTTTAAAACCGAGATGAGAAGAACTTTTTTCACACAGAGAGTGGTGAATCTCTGGAACTCTCTGCCACAGAGGGTAGTGGTGGCCATTTCATTGGCTATATTTAAGAGGGAGTTAGATGTGGCCCTTGTGGCTAAGGGGATCAGGGGGTATGGAGAGAAGGCAGAGGTACGGGATACTGAGTTGGATGATCAGCCATGATCATATTGAATGGCGGTGCAGGCTCGAAGGGCCAAATGGCCTACTCCTGCACCTAATTTCTATGTTTCTATGTTTCAGATGCTGGTAAAATCGAAGGTAGACAAAAATGGTGGAGAAACTCAGCGGGTGAGCAGCATCTATAGAGCGAAGGAAATAGGCGACGCTTCGGGTCGAGACCCTTATTCAGGTTCAGGGACAGTTTCTTCCCGGCTGTTATCAGGCAACTGAACCATCCTACCACACCCAGCGAGCGGTGCTGAACTACTATCTACCTCATTGGTGACCCTTGGACTATCCTTGATCGGACTTTACTGGCTTTGCGTGCACTAAAGTATCCCTTTTACTCATGTATTATGTACACTGTGGAAGGCTCGAATGTAATGTGTATTGTCTTTCTGATGGGACTGGTTAGCACGCAACAAAAAGCTTTTCACTGTACCGCGGTAAACGTGACAATGAACTAAAACCGAAAATCCAAAAGAGACATTCTTCGTTAGGTCTGAGTATGACACGTTTTGCAGACATGAGAGTCAGGGGAAATGGGGAAAACAGGCTATAGACGGTGATGTGGAGAGTCAAGCCCCTGCCCTCCACTAGCAGACCTTGGGGACCTTGCCCTG
>NW_026575513.1:0-44488 GCF_028641065.1 Leucoraja erinaceus
TGATGGGGGAGGAGGGGTAGGGTGGATGGGGGGGAGGGGTTAGGTGATGGGAGGAGGGGTTAGGGGATGGGGAGGAGGGGTTAGGGATGGGGGGGGGGGTTAGGGTGATGGAGGGGGAGGGGTTAGGGTGATGGGGAGGAGGGGGGTTAGGGTGATGGGGGAGGAGGGCGTTAGGGTGATGGGGGGGAGGGGGGTTAGGGTGAGGGGGGGGGGGGGTAGGGTGAAGGGGGTGGGGGGGTTTAGGGTGATGGGGGGGAGGGGGTAGGGTGATGGGGGGGAGGGGTTAAGGGTGAGGGGGGGGGTGGGTTTTAGGGTGATGGGGGGGGATGGGGTTAGGGTGATGGGGGAGGGGGGTTAGGGTGATGGGGGAGAGGGGGTTAGGGTGATGGGGGAGGGGTTAGGGTTAGGGGGATGGGGGGGTGATGGGGGAGGAGGGGTAGCGTGGGGAGGAGGGGTTAGGGTGATGGGGGAGGGGGGGGTAGGGTGATGGGGGGGAGGGGTTCGGGTGATGGGGAGGAGGGGTTAGGGTGATGGGGGGAGGGGTTAGGGTGGAGGGGGGGGGGTTAGGGTGAGGGGGGAGGGGGTTAGGGTGATGGGGGGGGTGGGGTTAGGGTGATGGGGGGGGAGGGGTTAGGGTGATGGGGGGGGGGGGTTAGGGTGATGGGGGGAGGAGGGGGGAAAACGTTGTGGGTGATGGGGGGGGAGGGGTTAGGGGGATGGGGGGGGGGGGGTTCGGGTGATGGGGGGGGGAGGGGTTAGGGGTGATGGGGGGGGAGGGGGTAGGGTGATGGGGGGGAGGGGTGCAGGGTGATGGGGGGGGGGGGTTAGGGTTAGGGTGATGGGGGGGGAGGGGGTAGGGTGATTGGGGGGGAGGGGGTTTAGGGGATGGGGGGGGAGGGGTTAGGGTGATGGGGGGGAGGAGGGGTTAGGGGAGGGGGGGGGAGGGAGGAGGGGTTAGAGTGAGGGGGGGGGGGGGGTTAAGGGTGATGGGGGGGAGGGGGTAGGGTGATTGGGGGGGAGGGGTTAGGGTGATGGGGGGGAGGGGTTAGGGTGATTGGGGGGAGGGGTTAGGGTGATGGGGGGGAGGGGTTTTAGGGTGATGGAGGGGAGGGGTTAGGGTGATGGGGAGGAGGGGGTTAGGGTGATGGGGAGGAGGAGGGGTTAGGGTGATGGGGGGGAGGGGTAGGGGTGATGGGGGAGGGGTTAGAGTGATGGGGGAGGAGGGGTTAGGGTGATGGGGGAGGAGGGGTTAGGGTGAGGGGGGGAGGGGGAGGTTAGGGTGATGGGGGAGGAGGGGTTAGGGTTGATGGGGAGGAGGGGTCTAGGGTGATGGGGGGGGAGGGTTTAGGGGATGGAGGGGGGGACGGGGTTAGGGTGATGGGGAGGAGGGGTTGGAGGGTGATGGGGAGGAGGGGGTTAGGGGTGATGGGGGGGAGGGGGGGTTAGAGTGATGGGGGGGAGGGGTTAGGGTGAAGGGGGGTGGGTGGGGGTTAGGGTGATGGAGGGGGGGGGGGGGATAGGGTGATGGGGGAGGGGGGGGGTTAGGGTGATGGGGGAGGAGGGAGGTAGGGTGATGGGGGAGGGGTTAGGGTGATGGGGGGGGGGGTTAGGGTGATGGGGGGAGGAGGGGTTAGGGTGATGGGGGGGAGGGGTTTAGGGTGATGGTGGAGGAGGGGGTTAGGGTGATGGAGGGGGAGGGGTTAGGGTGATGGGGAGGAGGGGTTAGGGTGATGGGGGAGGAGGGGTTAGGGTGATGGGGGGGAGGGGTTAGGGTTGATGGGGGAGGGGGTTTAGGGTTGATGGGGGGGGGTGGGGTTAGGGTGATGGGGGGGGGGGGGGGTTAGGGTGATGGAGGGGGAGGGGTTAGGGTGATGGGGGAGGAGGGGTTAGGGTGATGGGGGAGGAGGGGTTAGGGTGATGTGGGAGAGGGGGGTTAGGGGGATGGGGGGAGGAGGGGTTAGAGGATGGGGGAGGAGGGGTTAGGGTGAGGGGGAGGGAGGGGGTTAGGGTGATGGGGAGGAGGGGTTAGAGTGATGGGGAGGAGGGGTTAGGGTGATGGGGGGGGGGAGGGGTTAGAGTGATGGGGGAGGAGGAGGGGTTAGAGTGATGGGGAGGAGGGGTTAGGGTGATGTGGGAGGAGGGGTTAGAGTGATGGGGGAGGAGGGGTTAGGGTGATGGGGGGAGGAGGGGTTAGAGTGATGGGGGAAGGAGGGGTTAGAGTGATGGGGGGAGGAGGGGTTAGGGTGATGTGGGAGGAGGGGTTAGGGTGATGGGGGAGGAGGGGTTAGAGTGATGGGGGGGAGGGGTTTAGGGTGATGGGGGGGGGTGGGTTAGGGTGATGGGGGGGGAGGGGTTAGGGTGATGGGGGGGAGGGGTTAGGGTGATGGGGAGGAGGGGTTAGGGTGATGGGGGAGGGGTTAGGGTGATGGGGAGGAGGGGTTAGGGTGATGGGGGAGGAGGGGTTAGGGTGATGTGGGAGGAGGGGTTAGGGTGATGGGGGGAGGGGGGTTAGAGTGATGGGGGGGAGGGGTTAGGGGTGATGGGGGGGTGGGTTAGGGTGATGGGGGGGGAGGGGTTAGGGTGATGGGGGGGTGGGTTTAGGGTGATGGGGGGGTGGGTTAGGGTGATGGGGGGGGGGGGGGGGTTAGGGTGATGGGGGAGGGGGGTTAGGGTGATGGGGGAGGGAGGGGTTAGGGTGATGGGGGAGGGGGGTTAGGGTGATGGGGAGGAGGGGTTAGGGTGATGGGGGAGGGGGGGTTAGGGTGATGGGGGAGGGGGGGAGGAGGGTGTGAGGGGGATGGGGAGGGGAGGTTTAAGGTGTGGGGTGATGGCATCATGAGGGAGGGTGGGAGCGGAGACGGGGGGAAGGCCCACAGTGGCCCCCCTCCCCCTCCCCGTACACACACCGTCACTGATGTCCATGTTCTCCACACGTATGTCGTCGGAGGCGGCTGCGGTTGTGGAGGCGAGGCCCCGGACTTCTCAAGGGCCCCCCCACCTCCCCCTCCCCGTCCTCCTTCTTCTCACGCTTGACGTCGAGCTTCCAGCCGCGGCACGGACCCTGCGGGGAGAGACCACCCTGGTGTTTAAAGGGCAAGACACAGAGGCTGGGAGTGAGGGGAGGGGGGGGAGGGAGGGGGAGGGGGAGAGGGGGAGGGGAGGGGAGGGAGAGGGAGAGAGAGGGAGAGGGAGGGAGAGAGAGAGAGAGAGAGGGAGAGAGAGAGGGAGAGAGAGCCAGGGCGTTCACACACACACACACAGTCACACACACACACACACACAGTCACACACACACAGTCACACACACGCGCGCACACACACACGGGCCACACACACACACACACACACACACACACACACAGTCACACACACACACATGAGTCACACACACACACACGGTCACACACACACACACACACACACACACACACGGTCACACACACACACACACCCCCACAAACACACACACACACACAGCCACACACACACACACACACACACACACACACACACACACACTCACACACACACACACACACACACACACACACTCACACACACACACACACACACTCACACACACACACAGTCACACACACACACACACAGTCACACACACACACACACAGTCACACACACACACACAGAGTCACACAGTCACACACACACACACAGAGTCACACACACACACACAGAGTCACACACACACACACACACACACACAGAGTCACACACACACACACACACACACACACACAGACACACACACACACACAGAGACACACACACACACACACAGAGTCACACACACACACAGAGTCACACACACACACCGTCACACACACACACACAGTCACACACACACACACAGTGCCGGTGCTCGGGATGGAACACCAAGCCCCCGTGAGGCAGCAGCACTACCCGCTGGGTTGGCGAGGGGGGGGGGGGGGTCACCTTGAGCCGTAGTCGGTGGTGGTGCTGTCATGGCCATGTGCCAGCAGCTCGTCCACCCTCACGCTTGACTTCTTCTTGCGAATCTTCTTCACTCTCCGCTTCGTCTTCTTAAACGTCACCTATTTGTTTGGGGAGGGGTGTGGAGGGGGGTAGAAGAGAGCAGCCTCAGCACAGCGGTGGGGGTGGTTACAAGTTACAGTTTACGTTATAGTCACTTGTGCCGAGGTACAGTGAACAGTGCGTGTGTCTATCTGTCTGTGGGTGGGTGTGTGCGCGCGTGACTGCCTGCCTGTCGCTGTGTGTGTGTCTGTCTGTGGGTGGGTAGATTCTGTGGGTGGGTAGATTCTATTGCTCGTCAGGCTCACCAACGAAGAAGGGTCTCGGCCCGAAACGCCCCCCTATTTCCTTCGCTCCATAGATGCTGCTGCACCCGCTGAGTTTCTCCGGCACTGTTGTCTAGGCTCGCCAATGCTATCTTGATTCACACATCCACAGCCTGGACTTGTTTATTATAACCATAAGTAACCATATAACAATCACAGCACGGAAACAGGCCATCTCGGCCCTTCTAGTCCATGCCCAACAATTATTCTCCCCTAGTCCCATCTACCTGCACTCAGACCATAACCCTCCATTCCTTTCCCATCCATATACCTATCCAATTGTCCATGAAAATGTTGGGCATCGATGCTTGTAACGTGTATGTGTGCGTGTGCGCGTATGCATGTGTGTGTGCATATGTATATGTGTGCGTATGCATGTGTGTGTGTGTGTAGGTATGTGTCGTATGTATGTGTGTGTGTGTATATATGTGCGCGTATGTATATGTGTGCGTCTGCACGTATGCATGTGTGTGTGTGTAGGTATGTGTGTGTATGTACGTGTGTGTGTATGTGTGTATATGTGCGCGTATGCATGCGCGCGTGTGTCTGTGTGTGCATGTGTGTGTGTGTAGGTATGTGCATGTGTGTGTAGGTATGTGCATGTGTGTGTAGGTATGTGCGTGTGTGTGTAGGCATGTGCGTGCGTGTGTGCGTGCGTGCGTGTGCGTGGGTGTGTGTGTGACAGTGTCTGTGTGTGGGTGACCAGTCCACGGAATACATGATTACAATCACAGCTTACAGATACATGATAAGGGAATAACGTTTAGTGCAAGGTGAAGCCAGCAAAGATAGTCCGATCAAAGATAGCCCGAGAGCCACGGATGAGGTCGATGGTAGTCCAGGACTGCTCTCTGGTTGCGGCAGAGTGGTTCAGTCGCCTGATAACAGCCGGGAAGAAACCAGTGTCGCCAACTTTCCCGTTCCCAAATAACAGACAAAAGGTCAAAAATACGGGACAAATTCCCGACGGCAATTCGTCGACCGACTGGGCCGTGGCTGGGTGAATGATGAGTTGGCCCCGGGTGCTGGACTGCACACAAGGCCCAGCCGGCTGGCCAGCTGAGGTGTTTTGGCCCGGGGGGGGGGGGGGAGGGGGACGGGGGACCGGCACTGGCGAGGCGCTGGAGCTGCACTCCACGGGCTGCGACTACGTCGGGACGGGTGAGGCGGGTTCCGACCGACCGAGAAGCAGCGGGGTCAAATACGGGACGGGCTGGGCGGGGGAGGAGGTCCCGACAAACCAATTCAGCCCAAAAATATGCGGGATGTCTGGCTAATACAGGACAGGTGGCGACCCTGGAAGAAAATATGAGCCGGGATCTGGAGTTGGATGGGGAGTGGTCCTCCCTCCCCACCCCCCGCCCCTGCCCCAGCCTACCATCTCCTCCTCGGTGTAGAACTCGGAGGCCACCCTCATCTGCGGCAGCTCCAGCGTCTGAGCCTGGTCTCTCAGCGACTGCCGTATCCGCTGCAGCTCCAGCTCCCACGAGCCGTCTGCCGAGCCCCCAGTCTGCAGACGGAACGACTTCTTCTTCTCCCCCTCGATCTCCTCGTCGTACTGGGCAAGGATCGACTTGTCCTTGAACTGCAACACGGGGGGGAAGGGGAAAGAAGTTTTTTTTCGTTTATGCTTCTTTAAAGCAACATCGATATTGGAGGTACTCGACTCAAAAAGGGAAGAGTAACTCAGCGGGAACGGGCAGCAAGACACACACCCCACCCCCCCCAACACCGAGAGCACACAAATAGGATCCAACCCAGACCACAGAACCGTGCAAGGACCATAGCCACCCCGCACACCTCACCACTCCCTAGACCCCCACGACAGCACATGTGCAGAAACACACAGCCCCCAGTAGGAGAGAGGGAGGGAGGGAGGGAGGGAGGGAGGGAGGGAGGGGAGGGAGGGGAGGGAGGGAGGGAGGGAGAGAGGGAGAGAGGGAGGGGGGGGGGGGGGGGGGAGGGGGGGGGAGAGAGGGGAAAGAGAGATAGTCCGGGAGATAGAAAGAGTGGGAGAGAGTGAGGGAGAGGGAAGAAATGGGGGGAGAGAGAGCGGGAGAGAGAGAGGGAGAGGAGGGAGAGGCATCAGAAGGGAGAGGGGGAGAGAGGGAGCGAGGAGGGGAGGTGGAGGGGGTGGAGGAAAGCAAAGGGGAGAAGGAGGGAGGCCTCAATATCGGAGTGAGGCAAAACTCGGAGCTTTCATAGAGAAAAGTTAGATAAGGCTGAAGAGAGGAGCGGAGTCAGAGGATGTGGAGAGAAGAAGAGGAGAGGGGGGGGAATTGATTGGGGAGGATCAGAAATTGAAAGGACAGTGAAGGATGGTGAGGTGGGAGAGGAGAGCCGGACGGCCAGAACAGCGCCGCCAACATACTCCAGTCTAAGGATGTGTCTTACAATTAACAGGTATCAGGGGAAGGACGGGAGAGAGCGGAGGGCACCAGGAGCTAGCTGGAGCCAGACACACCCAGCCCGCTCACATAGGATAAGCTGCCTGAGGGACCACAAAACCAGGTTCCAGAGAGGGGAGTCTCAGTGACGAGAGGAGAGGCGGGCGAGTCTTTCTCCATCTCTCCGCAAGGGAAATCTCCGCGGCAATACTCTCTCTGTGGACCCCTCATGTTGACCGTGCCAAGGATCTTATCCCTCTTCCAGGACTCCTGAGACACGAGGGAGAAACAGATGAGGACAAGAGAGAGGAGGAGAGAGGGGAGAGCGAATGAGAGGGGGGAGAAGGAGGGAGGGGGGGAGGGGGGGGGGGATGAGGGAGAAGGGGGAGGAGGGGAAGAGAGGAGAGAGGGAGAGGGAGGAGGGGGAGGAGGAGGGGAGGGGGGAGAGGGGGGGAGGGGGGGAAGGGGAGAGGGAGAGAGGGGAAGGGAGGAAGGAGAAGGGGGAGGGGAGGGAGAGGGGGGAGGGGGAGAGGGGAGGGGAGAGGGAGGGGGAGAGGGAAAGGGGGGGAGAGAGGGGGGAGGGAGCGAGAGGAGAGGGAGGGGGAGGGGGGAGAGGGGAGGGGGGAGGAAGGGAGGGAGGAGGGGAGGGGAGGGATGGGTGACCCTGAGGGGGAACAGGCTCGAAGAGGGAGGAGAGAGAGGGGAGAGGGGAGGAGAGAGAGAGGGGAGGAGGAGAGGAGAGGGAGGGGAGGAGGGGAGAGGGAGGGGGGGAGAGAGGAGAGAGAGGGGAGAGAGGAGGAGGGAGAGGAGAGGGGGAGGGGGGGAGGGAGGAAGAGGGGGGGCAGAGAGGGAGGGAGGGGAGAGAGAGGAGGAGAGGAGAAGAAAAGAGGAGAGGAGGGAGAGAGGAGAGAGAGAGGGAGAGGAGAAAAGAGGGGAGGAGAGAGGGGGAGAGGAGGAGACAGGGGAGGAGAGGGGAGAAGAGGGGAGAGGAGAGGAGAGGAGAGAGAGGGAGAGGGGGGAGGAGGGGAGGGGGGGGAGCGGGAGGGGGGGAGGAAGGGAGAGGAGGGGGGGGAGAGAGAGAGGAGGGGGAGAGGAGAGGAGAGAGAGGAGGGAGAGGGCGGGGAGGGAGGGAGAGAGAGAGGAGAGGGAGGGAGGGGGGAGGGCGAGGGAGGGGGGGAGAGGAGAGGGGGGAGGGGAGGGGAGGGGAGGAGAGGGGGGAGAGGAGGGGGGGAGAGAGAGGGGGGAGAGAGGAGAGAGAGGCTACGGGGAAAGGGGGGAGAGAGAGGAGAGAGAGGCTACGGGGAAAGGGGGGAGAGAGAGGAGAGAGAGGCTACGGGGAAAGGGGGGGGGGAGGAGGGGAGAGGGGGGGGGAGAGAGGGAGGGAGGAGGGGAGAGAGGGAGGGGGAGAGGAGAGGGGGAAGGGTGGGGGGGAGGGAGGAAGGAGGGAGGGGGGGAGGGGAGGGAAGGAGAGGGGAGAGAGAGAGGGGAGGGAGAGAGGAGTGGTAAGAGAAAGAGGGAGAGGAAAGGGGGAGGGAGAGAGAGGGAGAGGGGGGGGGAGAGAGAGGGAGGGAGAGGGGAGAGAGGGAGAGAGGGAGAGAGAGAGGGAGAGGAGGGGGGGTAGAGAGGGAGGGAGGGAAGAGAGGAGGAGGGGGGAGAGGAGGGGAAAGGGGGGGGAAAGAGAAAGTAAGTAAGCAAGTTTATTGGCCAAGTATTCACATACAAGGAATTTGCCTTGGTGCTCCGCCCACAAGTCACAACATGACGTACAGTGACAGTTACGAATGAAAACACTAAACATTAATAATAAAACATGAATGATAAAACACCATCGATCCAGCATGTGAACCTAGATCAAAGGGAGGCTACAGATATTTGGCTGTGGAGTAGAGCAACTGCTCGTGGATAAAAGCTGTGTTCTTTGTCTGGCTGTGGCAGCTTTGACAGTCCGGAGTTGCCTTCTAGAGGGAAGTGATTCAAAGAGTTTGTGGCCAGGGTGAGGAGGGGTCAGAGATGATTTTGCCCGCTCGCTTCCTGGCCCTTGCACAGTGCACAGTTCGTCAATGGAGGGAAGGTTGCAGCCAATAATCTTCTCTGCTGATCGGACGATTCGCTGCAGCCTCCGGGTGCCGTGCTTGGTGGCCGAGCCAAACCAGGCACGCGAGGGGAGGTGAATGATGCCGTCAGTATTAGGGTAGTCTAATTTAGTTCAGAGATGCGGAGCGGGAAGAGGCCCTTCGGCTCACGGGGATCCGTGCCGACCAGCGATCCCCGCACACTAACACCACTCTACACCCACTATAACCATATAACAATTACAGCACGGAAACAGGCCATCTCGGCCCTACAAGTCCTTGCCGAACAATTTTTTTTCCCCCTTAGTCCCACCTGCCTGCACTCATCCCATAACCCTCCATTCCCTTCTCATCCATATGCCTATCCAATTTATTTTTAAATGATACCAATGAACCTGCCTCCACCACTTCCACTGGAAGCTCATTCCACACCGCTACCACTCTCTGAGTAAAGAAGATCCCCCTCATATTACCCTTAAACTTCTGTCCCTTAATTCTGAAGTCATGTCCTCTTGTTTGAATCTTCCCTATTCTCAAAGGGAAAAGCTTGTCCGCTAGGGACAATTATTTTACATTTACACCAAGCCAATTAACCTCCAAACCTTTGGAGTGTGGGAGGAAACCGAAGATCTCGGAGAAATCCCACACAGGTCACGTGGAGAACGTGCAAACTCCGTTCCGGCAGTACGATCATGGCTGATCATCCAGAATCAGTACCCCGTTCCTGCTTCCTCCCCACATCCCTTGATTCCGTCATCCCTTATCCACATGCCTACTATGTTCTGGAGAAACTCAGCGGGTGCAGCAGCATCTGTGGAGCGAAGGAAATAGGCAACGTGTCGGCCCGAAACGTTGCCTATTTCCTTCGCTCCACAGATGCTGCTGCACCCGCTGAGTTTCTCCAGCTTTTTCCGATTCTCCAGCATCTGCAGTTCCTTCTTAAACACTGCCTACTATGTTCTGTTGTGCTGAAGCAAAGCAAGAATTTCATTGTACCTATACAGGGACACACACTGACAATAAACTCACTTGAACAATAAGAGATAACTCTGACTCTCTCCTGAATATTACTGTCTGTGCACCAGTCTCCCCACATTAACAGATGGCGACAGATGGCACAATGGGCTAAGTGTTCGGCTGGCGACCAGAAGGTAGCCGGTTCGAATCCCGCTTGGAGTGCATACTGTCGTTGTGTCCTTGGGCAAGACGCTTCACCCACCTTTGCCTGCGTGTGAATGTGTGTGTGAATGATTGGTGGGTGGTTGGAGGGGGCCGTAGGCGCAGATTAGCAGCCACGCTTCCGTCAGTCTGCCCCAGGGCAGCTGTGGCTACAGTAGTAGCTCACCACCACCGAGTGTGACTGGGGAGTGAATGAATAATGCGAGGTAAAGCGCCTTGAGTATCTAGAAAGGCTCTGTATAAATCCCATCCATTATTACAGGTCATAGCCTCAGAATTAAAGGACATTCTTTAAGGGAGTTAGATGTGGCCCTTGTGGCCAAGGGGATCAGGGGGTATGGAGAGAAGGCAGGTACGGGATACTGAGTTGGATGATCAGCCATGATCATATTGAATGGCGAATGGTGCAGGCTCGAAGGGCCGAATGGCCTACTCCTGCACTTAATTTTTATGTTTCTATGTTTCTATGTTAAACAAAGCCACGCATGGGCATCCTCCATATAGGGAATAGCACCCTGGAGACACCCATGGTCGGACTAAGAAGGAGAGCTTTAAACCATCCCTATTTCAGCACCAGCAGAGGGATAGCCACTACCTCCTCTGGCAGCTTGTTCCGTACACCCGCAACCCTTCGTGTGTGTGTGTGGGGGGGAGCCATGACCGAGGGGGGGTCTAAGAAAGGTGCAAGGCCTAATGCCACCATGCATTGCTGGACGTGTAATGGGATGAAGAGCTGATTCCCAGTGGTCTGCAGACACCCACCCGACTGTTCGCCCTCACCTGTTTCTCTGTGCGTAGCTCCTCTTCGATCAGGTTGCTGACGCCAAATTCCTCGTCCATTTCCTCCAGGAGTTTTGCCTGCAATCACATTCGGGGAGGGCTCAATATGACGGGAAAAAACATACCCCAGATAGTAACCCGCTTGTGTGTTAGTCGGGGCTGCAGCTCGCCGGCAAGAGCACAGGCGGCTTGTAGGTACGGGGGGGGCCGTGTTCAATCCCCGGCTTCACCAACTGGGCCATGGTGGATCTGTAGGACGGCACATCTGGCAACATCTGGCAGAGTCGCTGCCTCACAGAGCAAGAGACCTGGGTTTGATCCTGATCTTGGGTGTTGTGTGAGTGTATGTGTGTGTGCGTGTGTGTGTGTGTGTCTGTGCACGTGTGTTTGTTCGTGTGTGTGTGCGCAAATGTGTGTGTGTCTGTGCACGTGTGTTTGTTCGTGTGTGTGTGCGCAAATGTGTGTGTACGTGTGTGTGTATATGTGTGCGCGTGTGTGTATGTGAGTGTGTGTGTGTATGTGAGTGTGTGTGTGTATGTGTGTGCGTGTGTGTGTATGCGAGTGTGTGTGTATATGTGTGCATGTGTGTGTGTGTGTGTATGTGCGCATGCAAGTGTGTGTGCGTGTGCTTATGCTTGTGTGTGCGCGCGTGTACGTGTGTTGTGTGTGTGTATGTACGTGCGTGTGTGCGCATGCATGCGTGCACGTGTGTGCATGCAAGTGTGTGTGCGTATGCATGCGTGTGCGCACGTGTGTGTGTGTGTACGTGTGTGTGTGTACGTGTGGTGTGTGTACGTGTGTGTGTGTTTGTACGTGTGTGGGGGGAGAGGCAGCCACACACCGGGCGCCAGGCTTGCCCGTGGCCAGTCCCTGGAGCCAGCTGCGGCCACTCACCCTCTTCTCCGCCAACTCCTTCTCCTTCTGCAGCTTCCTGCTCTTCTCCACCCAGGCGACGGCATCGTCCAGCCAGGCATCATCGTCGGCCAGAGACTTCACCTTCCTCCAGAGGGGGAGAGAGGCAGGAGAGAGAGTCAAAGACCACAGCCCAGCCCTTACAGACCCGTCCCCACCAGTACTGTACCCCAGTGTTACACAAACAGACTTACAAACTTACGAAACTTACAAAATTCTTAAGGGGTTGGACAGGCTAGATGCAGGAAGATTGTTCCCGGTGTTGGGGAAGTCCGGAACAAGGGGCCACACAGTTTAAGGATAAGGGGGAAATCTTTTAGGACCGGGATGAGAAAAACATTTTTCACACAGAGAGTGGTGAATCTGTGAACATACAAACTCTGTGCAGGCAAAACATCAGGATTGAACCCAGGACTCTGGTGCTGTGAGGCAGCAACTCTACCACTGTGCTGCCCAATCTTTCCCCAAACACTGAAACCTAACATAGGGTTTGAAACCGGGGCCTTACCTTAATGCCATGTCCATAAAGACCAGATCCTGATAGAGTTGACAAAGATGTACAAAGCAGCTCCATTCTCTCAGCATATGGTGAGTCTCTGGAACTCACAGTGGTGAGTCTCTGGAACTCTCTGCCACAGAAGGTAGTTGAGGCCACACAGTTCATTGGCGATATTTAAGAGGGAGTTAGATGGGGCCCTTGTGGCTAAAGGGATCAGGGGGTATGGAGAGAAGGCAGGGACGGGACACTGAGTTGGATGATCAGCCATGACCATAGTGAATGGCGGTGCAGGCTCGAAGGGCCGAATGGCCTCTACTCCTGCACCTATTGTCTATGTTTTTATGTTTCTATGACCCGTCCCCACCGGTACTGTACCCCCCCCCCCCCCCCCCCCACCCACTCCTCTGTCACTACCTACCCCAGCTTTTGGTTCAGCAGTCGTTTCTCCTTCAAGGCAGTGAGCTTCACCCGAATATCCTCCTGCTCTTTGGAGAGGATGGGGTTGATGGCGGGGACCACCACCGGGTCCTCCTTGGTGCCAGCCTCGACTGTCGGGCGGAAGGAAGGAAGGAAGGTAGCGTTTAGACTTCAGATTCAGATTCAAATTCAGATTCAACTTTAATTGTCATTGTCAAATTGAGCGAATCTTTTATTGATATCCTTGGGTAGTGTTAATAATTCCCCACTATCTGATTTAATCTTTAGTATTGCATTCTCTTTTTCCCGTTTTTTCAACTGGCGTGCTAAGAGTTTGTGGGGTTTGTCCCCGAATTCAAAGTGTTCTTGTTTTGTAACTTGAAATAATGTTATAACTTTCTCTGACAATAATTTATTCAGCTTGAATTTCAATAATAGGATTTTATTATGTTTATCCATAGTTGGATCTTTAGCATTATCTGTATCTAATTGTTTTATTTGTTCTTCTAAATGTCTTTGTTCTTTCTTATTCTTTTTATTTTGATAAGCTTGAAATGAAATAATGACTCCTCTAATAAATGCTTTAAAGGATTCCCATAATTAATTGTTATTGTCAGTGTACAGTACAGAGACAGCGAACTTCGGAGACACGGCGCAGAAACAGGCCCTTCGAAAACCCATCGACACCAGTTCTACGCAATCCACGCTTCCCACCCCCCTCCGTGATGCCCAGCGGTCCCGGAAATCCCGTGCCCAGCGCGCAGATCCTTTCTATTACCAGCCGGGCGCGGACGTGACCTGCAGAGAGTAGTGCGTTCGGCCGAACGCACTATGGGAACTTCACTCACCCCCCTGCAGGAACTATACAACAGGAGGTGCAACTCCAGAGCAAACAAAATCATGAGAGACCTCTTCCACCCCTGCAACGGACTGTTCCAGCCGCTACGGTCAGGCAAACGCCTCCGTTGCCACGCAGTGAGAACGGAGAGGTTGAGAAGGAGTTTCTTCCCAGAGGCCATTCGGACTGTAAACGCCTTTCTCACCAGGGACTAACTGTACAGAACGTTTTTCCTTCTATTATTTATTATGTAAAATAATATGTGTGTTATGATTGTGTTTATAATTTGTTTGGTTGTTTTGTTGTTCCGCGAGCATTGCCACTTTCATTTCACTGCACATCTCGTATGTGTATGTGACAAATAAACTTGACTTGACTTGACCTAGGAAAAGGAGGTAAGCATCCGGCTCGGGCAGAGCCCACTTCCGCCTGGTGTCTCGACTCGCGGATGGCCCCGCTTGGCCAGGCCCAGGAGCAAACCCCGACCAGGACATCTTCAGCCCCCTCTACCCTCTCCCCTAGGCACAGGGGTGTCCACAGACGAGGGCGGTGGGTGTGAAGTACGGCCAGAAGGAGCGGCCCCTTTACAAATATTGGAACATGCGGTGTCGGAGATCGTCAGTTTCCTCCAACACGTCCAATGATGAACAGGATGAGAAGGAGTTTCTTCCCAGAGGCCATTCGGACTGTAAACTCCTATCTCTCCAGGGACTAACTTTACTGTTTTACATTTTACTATTGTGTGTGGTGTCTTTTTTAAATTGCTTTGAAATGTCAGGACTGTCTTATGAAGAAAGACGGGAGAGACATGGTTTATACCATATAGAAACTTACAAAATTCTTAAGGGGTTGGACAGGCTAGATGCAGGAAGATTGTTACCGATGTTAGGGAAGTCCAGGACAAGGGGTCACAGCTTAAGGAGAAAGGGGAAATCCTTTAAAACCGAGATGAGAAGAACTTTTTTCACGCAGAGAGTGGTGAATCTCTGGAACTCTCTGCCACAGAGGGTAGTTGAGGCCAGTTCATTGGCTATATTTAAGAGGGAGTTAGATGTGGCCCTTGTGGCTAAGGGGATCAGGGGGTATGGAGAGAAGGCAGGTACGGGATACTGGGTTGGATGATCAGCCATGATCATATTGAATGGCGGTGCAGGCTAGAAGGGCCGAATGGCCTACTCCTGCACCTAATTTCTATGTTTCTATGAAATCGGTGGAGGCCGGTTCTCTGGATACTTTCAAGAGAGAATTGGATAGAGCTCTTAAAGATAACGGAGTCAGGGGATATGGGGGAGAAGGCAGGAACGGGGTACTGAGTGGGGATGACCAGCCATAATCATATTGAATGGCGGTGCTGGCTCGAAGGGCCGAATGGCCTACTCCTGCACCTATTGTCTATTGTCCTGCTCTGAAGATATCTCCAGTCTCACTGAGTAGCCGAGGTGTCAAATTTCACCGGGCTGCTCCAGTGAATCCTCTCCCCCCGCAAAATACCTCAACGTGCGCCCCCCCCCCCTCCGTGAACGCCGCAACACCACCACGAAGACGAAAACGCAGACGGCGTCAAAGTTGAACTCACCCTTTTTGGATTCCTGCACTTCCAGGGGCTTGAGTCCGAGCTTGGCTCGCAGCTTACTGCAAGGGAAACACAGGACACAGTTAGGCAAGAATCCACCCACGGCTCGGCCAAGTCAGTGGATATTTGTGTGGCAGAGATAGATAGATAGATTGTTGATTAGTGCGGGTGTCAGGGGTTATGGGGAGAATAGGGTTGAGATGGAGAGATAGATCAGCCACGATTGAATGGCGGAGTAGACTCGATGGGCCGAATGGCATAACTTCAGCTCCTATCACTTATGACGAGTGAGAGTGATCGCGAGTGAGAGTGAGAGCGAACGCGAGTGTGAACGAGTGAGAGTGAGAGTGAATGCGAGTGACAGTGAACACGAGTGAGAGTGAACGAGAGTGAGTGGGAACGCGAGTGAGATTGCGGACGAGTGAGAGTGAATGAGTGAGATTGAGGGCGAGTGAGATTGAGGGCGAGTGAGTTTGAACGCGAGTGAGTGTGAACGCGAGTGAGTGTGAACGCGGGTGAGTGTGAACGCGAGTGAGATTGCGGACGAGTGAGAGTAAATGAGTGAGTGTGAACGAGAGTGAGATTGAGGGCGAGTGAGATTGAGGGCGTGTGAGTGTGAACGCGAGTGGAACGAGAGTGAGTGAACGCGAGTGAGTGAGTGAGAGTGAATGAGTGAGTGTGACGCGAGTGAGTGTGAACGCAGTGAGTGTGAGGTGAACGAGGTGTGAGTGTGAACGCGAGTGAGTGTGAACGCGAGTGAGTGTGAACGCGAGTGAGTGTGAACGCGAGTGAGTGTGAACGCGAGTGAGTGTGAACGCGAGTGAGTGTGAACGCGAGCGAGTGTGAACGCGAGTGAGATTGCGGACGAGTGAGAGTGAATGAGTGAGTGTGAACGAGAGACAGTGAACACGAGTGAGTGTGAACGGAACTGCCAACAGCTCCAAGCAAGCCAGCACGGAGATGTGACGATCCAGAACTCACTTCGTCTCTTCGATAGACAGAGAGGCGTTGCCACCCGCTGACTTCGGTGTGATGGCTGAAAGGGAAAGACATGGATGAGGCGGAGGAAGAGGGCAAAACGTTGGTCGATACACTCACTCACAAATGAGCACACACATCATCCACTCACAGTCCATTCCCATGGCTCTGAACCTGCAAGAAAGTGACCATGCAGGTACAGCAGGCAGAGAAGAAAGCGAATGGCATGTTGGCCTTCATAACAAGAGGAGTCGAGTATAGGAGCAAAGAGGTCCTTCTGCAGTTGTACAGGGCCCTAGTGAGACCACACCTGGAGTATTGTGTGCAGTTTTTGGTCCCCTAATTTGAGGAAGGCCATTCTTGCTATTGAGGGAGCCCAGCGTAGGTTCACCAGGTTAATTCCCGGAATGGCGGGACTATCATATGCTGAGAGAATGGAGCGGCTGGGCTTGTATACTCTGGAGTTTAGAAGGTAGACAAAAATGTTGGAGAAACTCAGCGGGTAAGGCAGCATCTATGGAGCAAAGGAAATAGGCAACGTTTCGGGTCGATACCCTTCTTCCCTTCTTCCGACTGGAGTTAACAAGGATGAGAGGGTATCTTATTGAAACATATAAGATTATTAAGGGTTTGTCCCGCTGAGTCACTCCAGCATTTTGTGTCTGTCTTGGGAGTAAACCAGCATCTGCAGTTCCTTCTGACATACATCAATGTTCCACCTTGTGACCCTTATTGTATGTGGATGATCAGCCATGATCATATTGAAGGGCGGTGCTAGCTCGAAGGGCCGAATGGCCTACTCCTCCACCTATTTTTCTGCTTTTCCTTCGCTCTATCACAACCACTCATCTCCCTCCCCCATCCACCCCAGATTTCCCTTTTCCCCGTCCCTCTCTGCTCCCGCCTCCCCCTCCCTCAACCCCTTAATCCCTGATTCCCCCTCCCCTTTCTCCCAATTCATCCCTCCCCTCTCCATCCTTCCTTCCCTCCCTCATCCATTCCACCCCTCCCCTCCTCACCACACATCCTTACTCCTCCCCCCATCCCCTCACCTCCCCCCCCCATCCTCACCTCACCCTTCCCTCATTCCTCCCTCCATCCCTTCACCACACACCCCTCACTCCTTCCATCCCTCACACCCTACCCCCCTCACTCATTCCCCCTCCCCCTCCTACCCCCCCTCCCACTCCCTCCATTCCCCCTCCCCTCATCTCCCCCGTCACCATCACTCCTCCCCCCTTCCCATCCCTTCATCCCCCCTCCCACTCCCCACCCATATATCCCCCCTCCCCTCCCATCACCTCTCCCCCAGATTGTCTCCCCCTCATCATTCATCCCCCTTCACATCACCTCATACTCCTCCCCCCCCCCCCCCACCCATATCCCCCCTCCCCCTCACATCACCCTCACCTCCCTCCCAGATTGTCTCCTCCATCCACCCCTCCACTCATACCATCCCCTCCCAGACTGTCCCCCATCACCTCATACCATCCCCCTCATCTCCTCCCCTCCCCCCCCCCCTCCCAGACTTGTCTCCCCCCTCCCCCTCCCGATTGTCATCACACTCCCCCCTCCCCAAGATTGTCTCCCCCCCCTCCCCTCCCAGACTGTCTCCCCCTCCCTTCTCCCTCCAGCATCCCCCCCCTCCTCCACTCATACCATCCACCCCCCTCCTCCCCCCCGCTCCCAGATGTCTCCCCCCCTCCCCACCTCCTCACTCCCCACTCACATCACCTCCCCCTCTCCTCCTCCCCACACTGTCTCCCCCCCCCTCCTCGTCCCAGACTGTCGGTCTCCCCCCATCCCCCCCTCTCCTCACATCCCCCGTCCCCCCCACATCCCCTCCCTCCCATCCCCCCCCACACACCCCCCCCCATCCCCACATCACCCCTCCCCCCACTCCCCCCCCCCCTCACCGCTGTGCTCGGCCTTGTCCCTGCGGCCCCGCCTCTCGGTGCCGATGCCGGGCCCGGGCCGCGTCTCCCTGTCCCGCCGCCTCCTCCCCTCGCGGCTGCCCGCGCGCTCCCGCCGCTCCTTGTGTTTGTGCTTCTTGTGTCTGGCCGCCGCCGCCTCGTCGCCTCCTCCTCCTCCTCCTCCTCCGCCGCCGCCGCCGCGCTCGCGGTGCTTCTTGCTCGACCCCATGGCGCGCAGGGGAACCGGGACCGACCGGACCGGACCGACCTGAGAACCGCCGCCGTCAACAGCCGCCTTCACCTCCCTCCCCTTCACCGTCACTTCCGCCAGCAACCAAGATGGCCGCCCATTATAACCAATGGATCTTACATTCACATCCTCACGTCACTTCCGCCAGCAACCAAGATGGCATCGCCCAAAGATTATAACCAATGGATCTTACACGTTCCCATCCTCCCGTCACTTCCGCCAGCAACCAAGATGGCCGCCCATTATAACCAATGGATCTTACACGTTCCCATTCGTCCGTCACTTCCGCCAGCAACCAAGATGGCCGCCCATTATAACCTATGGATCTTACGTTCACATCCGCCCCGTCACTTCCGCCAGCAACCAAGATGGCCTCCCATTATAACCTATGGATCTTACGTTCACATCCGCCCCGTCACTTCCGCCAGCAACCAAGATGGCCTCCCATTATAACCTATGGATCTTACGTTCCCATCCGCCCCGTCACTTCCGCCAGCAACCAAGATGGCCGCCCATTATAACCTATGGATCTTACGTTCACATCCGCCCGTCACTTCCGCCAGCAACCAAGATGGCCTCCCATTATAACCAATGGATCTTACACGTCCCCCATCCGCCCGTCACTTCCGCCAGCAACCAAGATGGCCGCCCATTATAACCTATGGATCTTACGTTCACATCCGCCCGTCACTTCCGCCAGCAATCAAGATGGCCGCCCATTATAACCTGTTATTCTCTTATTTGCACTTCATCAGTTTATTTATTCATGTGTGTGTATATATTTATATCATGGTATATGGACACACTGATCTGTTTTGTAGTAATATGCCTACTATGTTCTGTTGTGCTGAAGCAAAGCAAGAATTTCATTGTCCTATAGGGTGATTTCACTAAAAAGTAAGGCATTATTGACTTACTTTTGATGAAATTCAGCGAGCAAACGCGATAATTCCCGATATTTTGGACCTTTAAATATCCACGGCAAATGTCGGCTGTTCACTTCCGCTGGATTGGCACCTTCAGCTCCCTCTTTAATTTACCTTAGTTTCTATCTTTTTTTTCCCCTGTAAATCTAGGTAGCTGTGCCTTACGGTCACCCCGACTGGCACAATTAATTGCAGATCAAAACCTGGCCGTTTTCTATGTTTTTAACGGGTGGGAAAGTGCGTGTTTTCCCATCCACTAACATGTACCGGAACTCTAGAATGTCCTCCACTTGAGATTTTTGGTCACGTGGGTGCGGATCTACGCTCCAGTGACCTTTAGTGAAATCACCCTATACAGGGACACATGACAATAAACTCTCTTGAACTTCAACTTGAGCTTTTACACTGCACCACCCACCGCCAGCAACCGAGATGGCTGCCCGTTATAACCTATGGCTTTTACACGTTCCGATATCACCAACCGCCAGCAACCGCTCTTCGGCCCGTCGCCTCCATGCTGCTCCTCAGGTACCCAACTCTCCTAAACCCCATTAGGAGTTTGTCAGGGTGTTTTACTGACGGCAACTGAACCATCCCATCACCAACTAGAAAGCAGTCTAGTTAGAATCCTTCGTGCCATCATTAATCCGACTTTAAAGGACCTTATTTTCACTCAACATTAATCACTTTATCCACTGTGGACGGCTTAATTATAATCATGTATTGACTTTTTTTTGCTTTTCACTGTACCTTGGTATAGGTGACAATAATAAACTAACTTAAACAGTGGCTCAACAGTAGCATTGATGCCTCACAGCGCCAGAGACCCGGGTTCGATCCTGACTATGGGCGCTGACTGTACAGAGTTTGTGCCTTCTCCCCATGACTGCGTGCGTTTTCTCCGGGTGCCTGGGTTTCCTCCCATGTCGAAAAAAACCCCATACAGATCCGTAGGTTAATAGGCTTCTGTTAATTGTAAATTGTCCCAGGACGGACTAGGGTGTGTAGGCAAGATAGTGCTGGTGTGCGGGATGATCGCTGGTCGGCACGGACTCGGCGGGCCGAAGGGCCTGTTTCCGCGCTGCATCTCCAAAGTCTAAAAGAGCAAGGTTATTAATTTAATACAAATTCTTTATTTGCGCAAACGATCACGAAACTATGCAGAACCAAACAATCTACAATCGATGATATCTGACATTGCATCCATACACAGAATTAGGCTTGAGATGGAACTTGTTGGGCTATTATGGGCTACTTTTACAAGGGTCCCCCCCCCCCCAATAAGGAGTTATCTGGGGTAAAATCTTCTGGGTGGGGAGGCGGTGTGAGATGCACAGACTAAGGGACGTAGCACTGAAGTGCTTATAGTCACTGGAATCCAGAAGGATGAGAGGAGATCTTATAGAAACATATCAAATTCTTACGGGATTGGACAGGCTAGATGCAGGAAAAATGTTCCCCATGTTGGGGGGGAAACAGGACACAAAGTGCTGGAGTAACTAATGGGGTCGGAGCTAAAGGGAGTTGTGAATCTGGGAATCTGGAGTATGGTGTACAATTTTGGTCGCCAAAGTATAGGAAGGATGTCAACAAAATAGAGACAGAGTACAGAGGAGATTTACTAGAATGTTGCCTGGGTTTCAACAACTAAGTTACAGAGATAGGTTGAAGGGAAAGTTAGGGAAAAATTCTCTGGAGCGCAGTAGAGGTTAAGGGGGGACAGGATAGACCATTTAAAATGATGAGAGGGATAGACAGAGTTGCCCAATGGACAAGCTTTTCCCTTTGAGAATAGGGAAGATTCAAACAAGAGGACAGACTTCAGAATTAAGGGACAGAAGTTTAGGGGTAATATGAAGGGGAACTTCTTTACGCAGAGAGTGGTGGCGGTGTGGAATGAGCTCCCAGTGGAAGTGGTGGAGGCAGGTTCATTGGTATCATTTAAAAATAAATTGGATAGGCATATGGATGAGAAGGGAATGGAGGGTTATGGTACGAGTGCAGGCAGGTGGGACTAAGGGGAACAAAATTTGTTCGGCATGGACTTGTAGGGCCGAGATGGCCTGTTTCCGTGCTGTAATAGTTATATGGTTATAGAAGTTGGCTGGGACTCCTGTCCCTTGGAGCCAGTGCATGTTGGTCAGCGTGCTCGGTGTCCCTATGCTTTGTGTCCCCCATGCTCTGTCCCACTCTGCCCAGTGTCCCCCTCCCCTCCCGCCCTTCTGTGTCTCCCTGCTCTGTGTCTCCTTGTTCTGTGACCCCCGCTCCTGTATACCTCAGCCCTGTGTTCCCCTCTTCTGTCCAGTATCCCCCCCAGCCCAGCGTCCCCCTTCATGCCAGCACCTCTCCCCCCCTCCCCTCCCCTGCCCACCGCCCCTCAGTCACAGCAGAGGTCTCCACTGTGCAGCATCCCCCAGATGAGCAGGTTCTCCTGCGGGCTCCTGGGGTGTACCATGAGGAGCCGGTGATAGGCGCAGGGGTCCCAGTGTTGGCTGTCATTGATGCCGAAGCTGTAGAAGTCGGGGTGAGGGGTGGGGGCCAGGCCAAGGCTGCGCAGGCACATGCCCACGAAGACGTCGTCGATGGGGAAGAGGGGCAGGGACCTCGAGGCCCTCTCCAGACGGCGGGCAAGGTGGGCCGTGTACAGCACGCCCGCCCCGCCAGCGTACGCCGGGTACAGGCCGCTGTAGAAAGCTCCCGGCACGTAGTACTTGATCTCGGCGTCTCGGCAGGGCCGCCCATCCTGGATGGTGTCGCCCAGGAAGAGATCGTGGACTCGGATTGTAACCTGTCCTTGGCCCGGGGCCTGTTCCGGGCCCGAGTCCTGCTTCTGGTCTGCCCTCTGTTGTAGGCCGGGTTTCAGGCCTGCCTCCTGCCCCAGGCCTTGCTCCAGCAGGGTGAGGAACCCCAGCAGCCCCTCAGTGTTGACGAAGACGTCGTCGTCGCCCTTGAAGATGAAGCGGGCGGAGGGGCAGCGCCGGGCGAGCCAGGGCAGGAAGAGGACCTCCTTCAGTGTCAGGTTGAGGAAGGTGTCGCGGAAGCCCCACTGGAGCAGGTCGCCGTGGCTACGCCTCTCGCAATCCAGCAGGCCCTGAAGCCTGGGGTGCCCGTCGACCTCGTCCTGCTGTCCCAGCAGGAAGACCAGGCCCACGCCCGCTGAGCGGCCGCAGGCCTACCGGATGGCCTGGCTCGGCGAAGTTGGCAGGGGTGGCTCTGGACAGCCCCAGGAAGCATCGCGGGACTCGGATTGTAACCTGTCCTTGGCCCGGGCCCTGACCGGGCCCGAGGGGACTGCTCCTGACAGGCCCTCTGTTGTAGGCCGGGTTTCAGGCCCGACTCCTGCCCCAGGCCTTGCTCCAGCAGGGTGAGGAAGCCCAGCAGCCCCTCAGTGTTGACGAAGACGTCGTCGTCGCCCTTGAAGATGAAGCGGGCGGAGGGGCAGCGCCGGGCGAGCCAGGGCAGGAAGAGGACCTCCTTCAGTGTCAGGTTGAGGAAGGTGTCGCGGAAGCCCCACTGGAGCAGGTCGCCGTGGCTACGCCTCTCGCAATCCAGCAGGCCCTGAAGCCTGGGGTGCCCGTCGACCTCGTCCTGCTGTCCCAGCAGGAAGACCAGGCCCACACCCGCTGAGCGGCCCAGGCCTCCCCACGACTGCCGGATGGCCTGGCGCCGGGCGAAGTTGGAGACCTGGCTCTTGACAGCCAGGAGCAGGCGGGGGGAGGGCCCGGGGCCTGGCCCGCACACCCCGCGGGGCTCCACCACCACCGGGTACCTCCGGCAGCGGCGGTACCGAAGGAAGTCCTGCATCAGGGGCGGCAGGAGCTGGAAGTCCACGACGCTGGTCTCCACCGTGGTGTCGGGCCTGCAGCGAGGGCCCGAGCCTGGGCTCCAGGCCGGCCCCCGGCGTCGCAGCCGCTGCCCGTGCATCAGAGCCAACTCCCGGTTCCACAGGGACTGCAGCGGGCACGGGGCCCTCCAGAAGGCCGAGGCCCGGAGCAGAGCCTGCGGCCTAGGCTGTTGCAGGATCCACAGGCCCATCGCCACGGCAACCAGCAGGCCGTAGGCCGTGCAACGCCACAACTTCCGCCGCATCCGGGTTTTTGGGGGAGGGGGGTCACCTGCGGAGGGAAGGGGACGGGACGTGAGGAGGGGGGAGGGGTATCTCCTGCTGTCCCCTCGATTCCACCCCTCCACCCACCATCTATCTCCTCCTGCTCTCCACTGCATTCCCCCACCCCTCCGCTCTCCCCTTCTCTGGGTCAGCCCCCTCCCCCCACTGGATTGGATCCTCCACTCGGTGGCTCAGCGGTAGAGTTCCCGCCTTACAGCGTTTAGCGCCCCCCCCCGGGTTCGACCCGACTACCTGTCTGTACGGAGTTTGTACGTTCTCCGACCCACCTCTCGAGATCTTCGGTTCCTCCCACACTCCAAAGACGTGCAGGTTTGTAGGCTAATTGGTTTGGTAAATGTGAAAATTGTCCCTAGTAGGTGTAGGATAATGTTAGTGTGCGGGGGTCGCTGATCTGAGCGGACCCGGTGGGCTGAAGGGCCTGTTTCCGCGCTGTATCTCTAAACTAAACTAAACCACTACTACACACTCCCTCCACTGGATTGCCCTATCCACTAGATTCTCTCTCCCATCGCCCTGGATTGAGTGCCCCTCCTCTCCCTCACGAACCACTGGACCACTTAGCAGTTTAGGAATAAGGAGAAAGCCATTTTGAACGGAGACGAGGAAACACTTTTTCACACAGAGAGTGGTGAGTCTGTGGAATTCCCAATTCCCTCTCCCATTCACAACCCCCCCCACACGTCTTCCCCCTCCCAAGAGAGAAGAGGAGAGCAGATGGCAAGAGGAAGGAGGGAAGGGGAGAGGGGAGAAGGGAAGGCTGAAGAAGGGATGGGGAGAGGGGAGAGATGGAGAGGAGAGGGGGAAGGGGAGAAGAGAAGGGGAGTAGGGAAGGGGAGAAGGGAAGAGGGGAATGAGAGAGGGGAAGGGGAGAGGAGAGAAGGGAAGAGGGGAGAGGGATGAAGGGAAGGAGAGAAGAGAAGAGGGGAAGGGGAGAAGGGAGTAGAGAAGGGGAGAGGGGAAGGGGAGAAGGGAGAGAGGGAGAATGAGAGAGGGGAGGAGGAGGGGAGAGAGAAGGGGAGAGGGGAGAGAGGGAGGAGAGGGGAAGAGAGAGAAGGGGAGAGAGGAGGGGAAGGGGAGAAGAATGGGAAAGAGGGGAAGGGAGAGGGGAGGGGAGAGAGGAGAGGGGAGAAGAAGGGGAGAGGGAGATGAAGGGAAGGAGAGAAGAGAGAAGAGGGGAAGGGGAGAAGGGAATAGAGAAGAGGAGAAAGGGGAGAGGGGAGAGGGGGGGAGGGAAGAGGGGAGAAGGGAAGGGGAGGGGAGGAAGGGAGAGAGGGAAGAAGAGAAGAAGGGGAGGGAGGGGAGGGGAGGGAAGAGGAGGGGAGAAGGAAAGAGGGGAGAAGGGGAGAGAGGGATGAAGGGAAGGGGAGAAGAAGAGAAGAGGGGAAAGGAGAGAGAGAAGGGGAAGGAGGGAGAGGGAGAGAGGGAAGAGGGAGAGGAGAGGGAGAGGGGAAGGGGAAGGGGAAGAGAAGGGGAAAGGGAGAGAAGGGAAGAGGAAGGGGAAGGAGAGAAGGATTAGAGGGGAAGGGGGGAGGGGAGAGGGAGAGAGGGAAGGAGAGAAGGGGGAAGGGAAGGGGAGAAGGGAAGATGGGAGAAGGGGAGAAGGGAGAAGGGGAGAGGGAAGAGGAAGGGGAGAGGGAGGAGAGGGGGGAGGGTGCGAGTTGGCAGGGAGAGGGAAGAAGGGAAGGGGAGGTGAGAAGAGAAGGGAAGAGGGGAGAAGGAAAGAGGAGAGAAGGGGGGAAGGGGAGAGGGATGAAGGGAAGGAGGGCAGGAGTGTTAGGAAAGGAGGGGGAGCAGGGCAGAGTGGTCGTGAGGTGGGGGTTGGTCTCCAACAACCTGGGCCTTACCTGTAACGCACGGAGGTGGGACGGAGGAGGAGTGGAGAGGGGGTGCGTTGGGAGTCTGGGGACTGCCGGTGCGAGTTGGCAACAGGCCCAGGCCTTGCCACCTGGCGTAGGCCGGCAGCCCCATGGCGCACCCACCGGGCGGGAGGTCCACGCCACACCAGGACCCGATGCCTGAAGAAGGGCCTCCAACCCGAAACTACCCCCCCGTCAATGTTCTCCAGACATGCTGACTGACCCACAGACTTACACCAGCAGTTTGTGTCCATTTCAATTCCCCCCCCTCTCCTGATCCGTCCCCTCAGGCACAGACAGCGCTGTCAGGAACGGGGTACTGATTACATAGAAACATAGAAAATAGGTGCAGGAGTAGAGGCCATTCGGCCCTTCGAGCCTGCACCACTATTCAATATGATCATGGCTGATCATGGCTGATCATCCTGTACCTGCCGTCTCTCCATACCCCCTGATCCCTTTAGCCACATCTAACTCCCTCTTAAATATAGCCAATGAACTGTGTGGCCTCAACTACCTTCTGTGGCAGAGAATTCCAGATTCTCTGCCACAGGCATTGATTGAGGATGATCAGCCATGATCACATCGTTTGCTATGTCGCTCTTCAATGTCGCTCTTCAATGGAGATGCTAAATGCATTTCGTTGTCTCTGTACTGTACACTGACAATGACAATTAAAATTGAATCTGAATCTGAATCTGAATTGAATGGCGGTGCTGGCTCGAAGGGCCGAATGGCCTCCTCCTGCACCTACAATACCATTTATTTGTCATTTGAACCTCACATGAGGTTCAAACGAACTTTGGTTTCTGCAGTCGTGCAAGAAAAGAACCCAGACACACACCCAACACAATCCACACAAACATCCATCACAGCGAATCTCCTCCTCACTGTGATGGAAGGCAAAGTCTTGTCTCTCCCCTGCTCTCCATTCTTCTCCCGATGTCAGATCTATTGGTGAGTCCGACACTGTCTGATCGGACTGAAGAAGGGTCTCGACCCATTCCTTCTCTCCAGAGATGCCGCCTGTCCTGCTGAGTTACTCCAGCATTTTGTGTCTATCTGAGTGTCACACTTGAATGTATACACGCAGATTTTGTTTTCTTTTTTGAATATTATTTTACACAGTGTCCTTTAAATGGTGTTACCGCACCTGCTCCAACTACCTCCTCTGACAGCACATTCCGTACATCCACCTCCCTCGGAGTGGAAAAAGTTGCCCCTCTGGGTCTGTATTAAATCTTGCCCCTTCGACATTAAACCTATGCCCTCTGGTTCTTATAACCTGCGTAAAGGTTTCTCTCCTTCTCGTTATCCCTCTCTCTCTCTCTTTCTCTCTCTATCATTCTTTCTCCATCTCTCTATCTCTATCTTTCTCTCTATCCCACTATCTCTCTCATTATATTTCTCTCTCCCATTCTCTCTCTATCCCACTATCTCTCTCTTTCTCTCTCCATTATTCTTTCTCCCTCGCTATCTCTCTCTCTCTCTCTTTCTCTCTATAATGCAGTATAATGTGGATAAATGTTTCTCTCTCTCTTTCTGGAGAGAGAAAGTAGAGAGAGAGAGAGAGAGACTGTGTGGGAGGAGAGGAGAGGAGGAAAAGGGGAGATGCAGCGAGACCTGGGTGTCATGGTACACCAGTCATTGAAGGTAGGCATGCAGGTGCAGCAGGCAGTGAAGAAAGCGAATGGTATGTTAGCTTTCATAGCAAAAGGATTTGAGTATAGGAGCAGGGAGGTTCTACTGCAGGGAGGTTTTGTGTGCCTATTTCCTTCGCTCCATAGATGCTGCTGCACCCGCTGAGTTTCTCCAGCTTTTTTGTGTAACCACCGAGGTTCTACTGCAGTTGTACAGGGTCTTGGTGAGGCCACACCTGGAGTATTGCGTACAGTTTTGGTCTCCAAATCTGAGGAAGGACATTATTGCCATAGAGGGAGTGCAGAGAAGGTTCACCAGACTGATTCCTGGGATGTCAGGACTGTCTTATGAAGAAAGACTGGATAGACTTGGTTTATACTCTCTAGAATTTAGGAGATTGAGAGGGGATCTTATAGAAACTTACAAAATTCTTAAGGGGTTGGACAGGCTAGATGCAGGAAGATTGCTCCCGATGTTGGGAGAAGTCCAGGACAAGGGGTCACAGCTTAAGGATAAGGGGGAAAAGCCTTTAAAACCGAGATGAGAAGAACTTTTTTCACACAGAGAGTGGTGAATCTCTGGAACTCTCTGCCGCAGAGGGTAGTCGAGGTCAGTTCATTGGCTATATTTAAGAGGGAGTTAGATGTGGCCCTTGTGGCTAAGGGGATCAGAGGGTATGGAGAGAAGGCAGGGATGGGATACTGAATTGGATGATCAGCCATGAAGGTTCGAAGGGCCGAATGGCCTACTCCTGCACCTAATTTCTATGTTTCTATCCCACTATCTCTCTCTATCTTTCTCCCCCTCTACATCTGTCTCTCTCTATATCCCCCCCACCCCCACCCCACCAGCCACTGATGTAACAAAGGAGGTGGATGTTGTCCATTGGCCCGGCTGGGTGGTCTCGGATTATGGGGGGATACCCTTTGAGAGAGCCCCCCATCTCTGCCGCCCCACACGCACACGCATGTGGCCCCCGCACAGACAGGCGGCAATGACGAGCGGCTGTGTGAGGCCTGGGCCCAGGCCCGGCCTAGTCTGCTGCCCCTGCCTGGGCCCCGGCCTGGTCTGCTGCCCCTGCCCAGCCCCTGGTGACCGCGGGAGGCCACCGCCAGGCCGCCTCTCCACCGCCGCTGCCCTCTACTCCGAGCTGACCTGCTACCTGGAATCCATGCTCCGTCTCGCCTTCCAGGTGGGTCCCTCCGAAGCAAATCATACCCGAGAATTGTCAAGCCACTTTTATTTATATAGCACATTTAAAAAACATCTCATGTAGCCGCCAAGGAACGCAGGGGCGATACAGACTAAGGGACTGTGGTAACTGTGAAATCGACAGAAGGATGGAGGGTTGGGTGTGTATGCGTGCTTTGTTCGTGATATTTATTTAGTTGTTTATCTTTATTATTTTACCGTGTATGTATCGTTAGCTTTTAGAAATGTTTGAATGCTGCACTGACTGGCTG
Source organism: Leucoraja erinaceus (assembly GCF_028641065.1). Taxonomy (NCBI): domain Eukaryota; kingdom Metazoa; phylum Chordata; class Chondrichthyes; order Rajiformes; family Rajidae; genus Leucoraja; species Leucoraja erinaceus. The sequence continues at coordinate 28,151 of NW_026575513.1, forward strand.
ACATTTTAAATTTCGTTGTACATGGTCCATGTTACAATGACAATAAAGAAACTATTCTATTCTATTCTATTCCTTGGCCAAAGTGCTTTAGATTGGTATAAGAAATAGTATAACAAACAACAGAGGTTAATGGATTAAACACAAACATCACTACATACATATAGCCCTCGCTCAGAGGACGTCAAGAAAGGCTTGGGAGTAGAGATGAGTTTTTAGTCTCGACTTAAAGGAGTTGATGGAGGGGGCTGTTCATTCTGATGGGAAGGGGGATGCTGCTGTTCCACAGTCTAGGGGCTGCAACCGCAAAGGCTCGGTCGATCGCCCCTGAGCTTATGCCTAGACCGCGGGATATTCAGCAACCCCAAGTCGGCCGATCTGAGGGGCCTGGAGGTGGTGTGGTGGGTGAGAAGACTTTTAATGTAGGTGGGGGCAGGACAAGCCCATTGAGGGCTTTGTAGCAAATTGTCCCCAATGCAGATATTAACAGATTCTTGACTAGTCAGGGGTTGTGGGGAGAAGGCATGAGAACGGGATTGAGAGGGAAGCACATCTATAAGATCATCCCTCATCCTCCTGCGCTTCAAGGAACACAGTTCTAGCCTGCTCAACATCGCCCTACAGCTCAGGACACAGCCTCGAGTCCTGGCAACATCGTCGTGAATCTTCTCTGCTCCCTTTCCAGCTTGACAACATCTTTCAATAAACAATAGACAATAGGTGCAGGAGTAGGCCATCTGGTCCTTTGAGCCAGCACCGCCATTCAATGTGATCATGGCTGATCATCTCCAAACAGTACCCCGTTCCTGCCTTCTCCCCATATCCCCGGACTCCGCTATCTTTAAGAGCCCTATCTAGCTCTCTCTCGAACGTATCCAGTGAACCGGCCTCCACCGCCCTCTGAGGCAGAAAATTCCACAGTCACAACTCTCTGTGTGAATTCCACAGACTCACAACAACTCCATAACACGGCGCCCAGAACTGAACGTAATGCTCTAATGCAGCCTCACCAACGTCTTATACAACTGCAACATGACATCTTGACCACTCTATCCACCCAATGAACTACGAGCCTGCACTCCCAGATCCCTATGCTCTACGACACTCCCCAGGGCCCGGCCGTTCCCTGTGGTATAAAAGGACTGAACAAGCTAGATGCAGGGAAAATGTTCCCAATGTTGGGCGAGTCCAGAACCAGGGGCCACACACACAGTCTTAGAATAAAGGGGAGGTCATTTAAGACTGAGGTGAGAAAAAAACTTTTTGTTGTGAATTTATGGAATTCCCTGCCACAGAGGGCAGTGGAGGCCAAGTCGCTGGATGGATTTAAGAGAGAGTTAGATAGAGCTCTAGGGGCTCAAGCTCTAGGGGAATCAAGGGATATGGGGAGAAGGCAGGCACGGGTTATTGATAGGAGATGATCAGCCATGATCACAATGAATTGTGGTGCTGGCTCGAAGGGCCGAATGGCCAACTCCTGCACCTATTTTCTATGTTTCCAGGTAGTTCTGCCCATGTTTGTGCTCCCAAAATGGAACATCTCACGTTCCTCTGTGTTAAATTCCATTGTTATCCAATCCTGTGCAGTACCTCGGATTGGACGCGGTGCCCTGTTTGTTACTGTCGTCCCGTCTTTTTCATAGTCGGGCAGGGAGAACGAGGAGGTCAGGGTCCAAGTGTCGACGGTGGGCGTCCGCGGGGAGCGGTCCAGCGACGGAGCCGGCCTTCAGAGAGGTGGCAGAGGGGCTCCGGCGGCCAGAAGCAGCGACTGGTGAGTAGAGAGACGACAGACGCAAAGCGCTGGAGTCAAGGGCCTGTCCCACTTGCATGCGTTTGGCGCGACCAAACGGAAGCGGAGTTCACGCTACGTATGCGCGTGACGTCATTTGCGACATACTTACCAATCAGCTGGGCAGGAGGCGGGCCGATGTCAGGACCAGCCCCGCACAACTCCGCGCTTCTTAGTGGAAGTGGCCCCGTGTGGCCCATACGGTGCCCGTACGCCTCAAGCGACCACGTTTGGTCGCGCCAAACGCATGCAAGTGGGACAGGCCCTTCACTCAGCGGGACGGGCAGCATCTCTGGAGAGAAGGAACGGGTGACGTTTCGGGTTGAGACCCTTCGTCAGACTGGTTAAGGATAAGGGAAAGAAAAGATATATATATATCTTAATATCTCTTGTTTCCCTTACCCCTAACCAGTCTGGGAAGGGGAAAGGGGAGAAGGGAAGGGGAGAGGGGAGAGGGGAGAAGAGAGGGGAGAAGGGAAGGGGAGAGGGGAGAAGGGAAGAGGGGAGAAGGGAAGGGGAGAGGGGAGAAGGGAAGGGGAGGGAAACGAGAGATATAGGAGAGCGGAGAGGAAGTGATTTTCCTGCAGTTGCCCAGGGCAGCCAGCGCGGAGTGATAGAGTGATACAGTGTTGAAACCAGCCCTTCAGCCCAACTTGCCCACACCGTGTTTGGCCCATATCCCTCCAAACCTGTCCTATCCATGTACCTGCCTAACTGTTTCTCAAACGTTGCGATAGTCCGTGCCTCAGCTACCTCCTCTGGCAGCTCGTTCCATACATCCACCACCCTTTGTGTGAAGAAGTTACCCCTCCAATTCCTATTAAATCTTTTCCCCTTCACCTTAAACCTATGTGGTCTGGTCCTCGATTTTCCTACTCCGGGCGAGAGACTCTGTGCGTCTACCCGATCTATTCCTCTCATGATTTTATACACCTCTATAAGATCACCCCTCATCCTCCTGCGCTCCAGGGAATAGAGTCCCAGCCTGCTCAACCTTTCCCTGTAGCTCACACCCTCTAGTCCTGGCAACATCCTCGTAAATTTTCTCTGAGCCCTTCCCCAGCTTAACAACATCTTTTCCATAATGGCAGTTTTTGCAATGTTCTCAAAGTCCAACTTCGATAGCCATTAATTATCAGCGATGATTCGGAGGCCCAACGCACTCACCACACACATAAGACAGCAAAGATGAATCTTCCAGACGTCTTGATTAATGTTTTAGTGATTTATTGAAGTAATACAGAACAAAGAAATAACTTATAACTTTCCGTTCTTGAATTGAATTGAATTATCCTTTATTGTAGCTAATTTGGGCCCCATTATATCCCGCAGTATTTTTCTGGGCATTTGAGGGCACAAATCTACCGCAATGTGAACGTTCTAAACCAGCGTGTTCACAGGATCCCACTAGAAAACTGATTTAAATGGACTTTAATTTACAGCAATTGAACAATAAATTCCTTCCATTTGCCCTATAAATGAATGTAAATGAGATTTAAAAATCATGTTTTATTGTGAATTATTTGTGAATATTATTTGGACACTTAGGCTATTTAAAAATGTTAATCATTTATGAAGAAATGGATAGATGTTTAGAGCTAGTAATTGAAGTTTGAAATTAGCTACAATTGGGAAACTAACTAATTATATGCTTTAATTTCAGGTCATCCAAGTAAGATTGTTTTATATTTGTTTCAGAATGCTTCAATCTATGATAACTGAAAATTTCATTCAGTTCTCTTAATTTTTAAGAAAGTTATGGGCTTTTGACTGTCCACGATCACAGCTTTTTTGTTATAGGGAATAGGGAACAAGATGCTAATATCCGAGTATGAAAATGGCCATAACTTTTTAAATACTTGAGATATGAAAGTGAATTAGGTGTCAAATTAAACTTCTTTTTATGCTTATCTGATGGGGGGTAAATTGCAGACTTGATTTTTGAAATCTCAACATTTTGTAACATAGAAACATAGAAATTAGGTGCAGGAGTAGGCCATTCGGCCCTTCGAGCCTGCACCGCCATTCAATATGATCATGGCTGATCATCCAACTCAGTATCCCGTACCTGCCTTCTCTCCATACCCCCTGATCCCCTTAGCCACAAGGGCCACATCTAACTCCCTCTTAAATATAGCCAATGAACTGGCCTCAACTACCCTCTGTGGCAGAGAGTTCCAGAGATTCACCACTCTCTGTGTGTGAAAAAAGTTCTTCTCATCTCGGTTTTAAAGGATTTCCCCCTTACCCTTAAGCTGTGACCCCTTGTCCTGGACTTCCCTAACATCGAGAACAATCTTCCTGCATCTAGCCTGTCCAACCCCTTAAGAATTTTGTAAGTTTCTATAAGATCCCCCCCCTCAATCTCCTAAATTCTAGAGAGTATAAACCAAGTCTATCCAGTCTTTCTTCATAAGAAAGTCCTGACATCCCAGGAATCAGTCTGGTGAACCTTCTCTGCACTCCCTCTATGGCAAGAATGTCCTTCCTCAGATTAGGAGACCAAAACTGTACACAATACTCCAGGTGTGGTCTCACCAAGACCCTGTACAACTGCAGTAGAACCTCCCTGCTCCTAGACTCAAATCCTTTTGCTATGAAAGCTAACATACCATTCGCTTTCTTTACTGCCTGCTGCACCTGCATGCCTACCTTCAATGACTGGTGTACCATGACACCCAGGTCTCGCTGCATCTCCCCCTTTCCCAATCGGCCACCATTTAGATAATAGTCTGCTTTCCCGTTACGGTGGTCATGTAACATTGCTACATGAACGATTAATAGGGAACAAAATGCTAATTTCCGAGTATGAAAATGGCCATAACTTTTTTAATACTTGAGATATGAAAGTGAATTTGGTGTCAAATTAAACTTGTTGTTATGCTTTATCTGATGGGATAAATTGCAGACTTGATTTTTAAAATCTCAAAATTTTGTAACATTGCTAATATTATTTGTATTATTTGAGTTAATTATTTGTTTGTTTTCCTTTGTGTTTTATTTTCTTTTTTTTATTGCTTACAAGTTTGTTTGTTATTTTAATTTTTTTTTTAAACTAGATAGAACTAAAGAGATAGATGAAGTAGAGGAAGAAAAGAAAGGAAGGAAAAACAAAAAAAAAAAAAAAAAGAAAAAACAAAAAAAGGGGGAAAGAGATAGTTAAAGAAGAATGGAAAAATTTATTAAAAATAAAAAAACATCGTTCGAGATATGTTCGTACATTTCAGAGTGTAGCATTTCATCCAATCTTTAGCCCGAGTGCTAGTCAGGTTCCTGTGCTGAACTATTCTGACCCTTTAAGTAATCAATAAAAGGAGACCATGTTCCAACGAATAATTCCTGTTTGTCCAACATAGAAAATCTGATTCTTTCCACGTTTAAGGTCTCCGTCATTTCTATAATCCACATTTTGATTGTGGGGGCCGTAGGGCCTTTCCAAAATTTTAGAATTAATTTTTTTCCTGTTATTAAACTATAATCAATAAAGTTTCTTTGTGTTATTCTAAATGTTTGATTTACTTCTAATATTCCGAGTATTATTAATTTTGGATTTGGTTCCAGTTGTGTGTTGGTTACTTTGGATATTATACTAAAAATATTTACCCAGAATTTTTTAATTTTTGTACAGTTTGCAAACATATGCGACAATGTAGCTTCTAAATGTTGACATTTATCACATATAGGTGAGATATGTTGAAAACTTTTATGTAATTTTGTTTTTGAATAATGTAACCTATGTATTACTTTAAACCGGCATCGCGGCGCGACTCACCTGTTGCAGCGGCCCCTACAGCCTGTCTGTGTTTTTTTTATTTTTTGTCTAGTTAAATGTAGTGTTTGGTGTTTTTTAATAGTGTTTTTAAATGTGTAAATGTGGGGAGCGGGGGGGGAGGGGGAAACTGTTTTAAATCTCTTCCCTGTCCGGGAGACCCGACTTTTTCCCTGTCGGGTCTCGGCTGTCGTTGGGGCCTAGCACCGTGGAGCGGCCTCCAGCCTGAACGACCCGGGGGCTCGGGAGACTGCGGAGCTGCGGGACTACTCACCATCGTAAGGGCTGGCCGGGGAACGGAGCGTGGGGAGCGGCGGTGAAGTCGCTGCTGCGGCTCGACTCCTGGGGCTCGGAGGCTCCAGCAACGCAGCCGCAGGTTCGGTGGACTGTGACATCGGGTAGCTCGCGGGCCTGGGAGTTTTGAGAGAGAGACCGCTTCCCGGAGCTCCCGCAACGCGACTTCTCCAGCCCGTGTCGCGGGGTTGGAACAACCCGGACCGGGACAGTACATCACCCGGCACGGCTTCATGGCCGTGGGACTCACCATCGCCCGTGGGGGTTCCAACCTTGGACTTTCAGACCGGGAGCGGGGCCGTAAATCGCCCCGCGCGGCCTAAAATGGCCGTGGGACTCATCATCGCCCGCCTGGGGCTTGGACATCGGGAGAGACACGGGGAACAGGGGAGAGAAAAGACTTTGCCTTCCATCACAGTGGGTTCACGGTGATGGATGTTTGTGTGAATTTAATTATGTGTATGTCTGTAAGACAGTATCTTTGTTTGTATGGCTGTGGAAACAACATTTCGTTTGAGTCTCACTGGGGCTCAAATGATAATAAATAAATTTGTATTGTATTGTATTAGAGAATGTCTGGCGTTTAGTGAACACTGATGTATGTGTTGTAAACTTTCTTCCCAAGTGTCTTTCGTTATTACTTGATTTAATTCTTGTTAACTCAAGTTTATTTGTGTTTGTATTTTTTAACATGTTCAATAAATTAATAAAAGTAAAGTCACCTTGTTGCTTGTCCGCCAGGGGCAGCGGGCCCGGCCTCGGCCTCGGCTCCATGTGGGACGGCTTCTCGGTTGATCGCTACGCCCCGCGGGTCCGCTCGGCCGCCGGGCCGCCGCAGCAACACAGGGCGGCCGAGGAGGAGGACCGGGGCTGCCGGCCGGCCCGACGGCGGCCTCGCACCGCGCCCGGCGGCCGCAAAATCGAGGCCGGTGCCGCCCGCCGCGGCCTAGTCGGCCCGGTCGCCAGGGCAACGGGCCCCTCGGCGCCCGCCGATGACGACGCCGCCGCGGTCGCGTCATTCTCGGCGCCCGGCGATGACGACGTCGCGACGGTCGCCAGGGTAACGGAGCGGCGGCCGCCGAGCGGGAGGAGGGGGAGGAGAAGGAGGCCATGTCCGCCCGCTGTCGCCGCCTACCAGCGCTTCGTCGAGCAGTACCGCGCGGCCCTGGGCTGGGCTGCGGGCACAGGCCAGGCGGACGGGGACTCGGGCCTGCGGCACAGGAGGGCGGCGAGTGACTACGAGGTGAAGGCGACCAAACTGGTGGAGCAGCGCCATGAGCGGATCAGGTAAACGCCGCTGATCCCGCCCTCCCATCCCTCGATTTTCCCATTGGCCTGCCCCGCATAGCAACCGCCATCTGATTGGTCGGTTGCGTTAATTACGATGGTCCCGCCTCCAATCGAGCTGTCAATTGGCTCCACCGCCCGTCAATTATCTCCCGCCCGCCGACACACATTTATCCCATTGGTCGGCCCCGCATAGCAACCGCTACCTGATTGGTCGGTTGCTTTAATTACGGTGGTCCCGCCTCCAATTGGCTCCACCGCCCGTCAATTATCTCCCGCCCGCCGCCACCCATTTATCCCATTGGTCGGCTCCGCATAGCAACCGCTACCTGATTGGTCGGTTGCTTTAATTCCGGTGGTCCCGCCTCCAATTGGCTCCACCGCCCGTCAATTATCTCCCGCCCGCCGCCACCCATTTATCCCATTGGTCGGCCCCGCATAGCAACCGCCACCTGATTGGTCGGTTGCGTTAATTACGGTGGTCCCGCCTCTAATCTCGCTGCCAATTGGCTCCAGCCCGCCGCCACCCATTTATCCCATTGGTCGGCCCCGCATAGCAACCGCTACCTGATTGGTCGGTTGCTTTAATTACGGTGGTCCCGCCTCCAATTGGCTCCACCGCCCGTCAATTATCTCCCGCCCGCCGCCACCCATTTATCCCATTGGTCGGCCCCGCATAGCAACCGCTACCTGATTGGTCGGTTGCGTTAATTACGGTGGTCCCGCCTCCAATTGGCTCCACCGCCCGTCAATGATCTCCCGCCTGCTGCCACCCATTTATCCCATTGGTCTGCCCCGCATAGCAACCGCTACCTGATTGGTCGGTTGCTTTAATTACGGTGGTCCCGCCTCCAATTGGCTCCACCGCCCGTCAATTATCTCCCGCCCGCCGACACACATTTATCCCATTGGTCGGCCCCGCATAGCAACCGCCACCTGATTGGTCGGTTGCTTTAATTACGGTGGTCCCGCCTCCAATTGGCTCCACCGCCCGTGAATTATCTCCCGCCTGCCGCGCCCATTTATCCCATTGGTCGGCCCCGCATAGCAACCGCTACCTGATTGGTCGGTTGCGTTAATTACGGTGGTCCCGCCTCCAATTGGCTCCACCGCCCGTCAATTATCTCCCGCCCGCCGCCACTCATTTATCCCATTGGTCAGCCCCGCATAGCAACCGCCACCTGATTGGTCGGTTGGTTCAATAATTGTGGTCCCGCCTCCCATTGCGAATTCCATTGGCCGGTCCCGGGTAGCAACCGCAATCTGATTGGCTGCCTTCGAGCCAGCACTGCCATTCAATGTGATCATGGCTGATCATCCCCAATCAGTACCCCATTCCTGCCTTCACCCCCATATCCCCTGACTCCACTATCTTTAAGAGCCCTATCTAGCTCTCTCTTGAAAGCATCCAGAGAACCGGCCTCCACCGCCCTCTGAGGCAGAGAATTCCACAGACTCACCACTCTCTGTGAGAAAAAGTGTTTCCTCGTCTCCGTTCTAAATGGCTTACTCAAGTCAAGTTTATTTGTCACATACACATACGAGATGTGCAGTTCTTATTCTTAAACTGTGTGGCCCCTGGTTCTGGACTCCCCCAACATCGGGAACATGTTTCCTGCCTCCAGCGTGTCCAACTCTTTAAGAATTTTATATGTTTTAGTAAGATCATCTCTCATCCTTCTAAATTCCAGTGAATACAAGCCCAGTCGACCCATTCTTTCATCATATGACAGTCCCGCCATCCCGGGAATAAACCTGGTGAACCTACGCTGGGCTCCCTCAATAGCAAGAATGTCCTTCCTCAAATTAGGGGACAAAAACTGCACACAATACTCCAGGTGTGGTCTCACTAGGGCCCTGTACAACTGCAGAAGGACCTCTTTGCTCTTATACTCGATTCTTCTTGTTATAGAGGCCAACATGCCATTCGCTTTCTTCACTGCCTGCTGTACCTGCATGCTTACTTTCATAGACTGATGTACAAGGACCCCCACTTCCCCTTTTCCCAACTTGATGCCATTTAGATAGTAATCTGCCTTCCTGTTTTTGCTACCAAAGTGGATAACCTCACATTTGTCCGCATTAAACTTCATCTGCCATGCATCTGCCCACTCCCCCAACCTGTCCAAGTCACCTTGCATTCTCATAGCATCCTCCTCACAGTTCACACTGCCGCCCAGCTTTACGCCATCTGCAAATTTGCTAATGTTACTTTGAATCCCTTCATCCAAATCATTGATGTATATTGTAAATAGCTGGCAGTCCCAGCACCGACCGAGCCTTCAAATTTGGAGACCCGGGTCTCTGGCGCTGCGAGGCAGCAGCTCAACCCACTGTCATGTTGCTTGGACTAATCCGTTCCCTCGGGGGGGAGGGGGGGGCTTGCGTGCAGGAAGAACATCTTGGAGAAGGAGAGGAAGGAGCAGATGGAGAAGAGGAGGCTGGTGAACGAGAGGCTGAAGCGGAGGGCTCTGGAGAGGCACATCGCCGCCCGCATGTGCCTGCATGAGATGGAGTGGTGCCGCAAGGACCAGGCCCGGATCCGGCTGCAGAGCCTGCGGTGAGCGGTGGAGCCGTCGCCACGGAAACGGCAGTGTGTGGGCAGCACCGGGGGCAGGGAGAGAGAGACGGCACCGGGGAACAGAGTGAGGGGAGAGGGGGTCTCGGGAACGGAGAGAAGGGACATAGAAACATAGAAAATAGGTTCAGGAGTAGGCCATTCTAAATACATAGACGATACGTGCAGGAGTCGAGGCCATGCGGCCTGCACCGCCATTCAATATGATCATGGCTGATCATCCAACTCAGTATCCCATCCCTGCCTTCTCTCCATACCCCCTGATTCCTTTAGCCACAAGGGCCACATCTAACTCCCTCTTAAATATAGCCAATGAACTGTGTGGCCTCAACTACTTTCTGTGGCAGAGAATTCCACAGATTCACCACTCTCTCTGTGAAAAAAAAAAAATCTCATCTCGGTCTTAAAAGACTTCCCCCTTATCCTTAAACTGTGACCCCTTGTTCTGGACTTCCCCAACATCGGGAACAATCTTCCTGCATCTAGCCTGTCCAACCCCTTAAGAATTTTGTAAGTTTCTATAAGATCCCCCCTCAATCTTCTAAATTCTAGCGAGTACAAGCCGAGTCTATCCAGTCTTTCTTCATATGAAAAAGTCCTGCCATCCCAGGAATCAGTCTGGTGAACCATCTCTTTAGAAGCTGAAGGGGGAAAGATTTAATAGGAATCCGAAGGGTAACTTCTTCACACAGCTGGGTGTATGGAACGCTGCCAGAGGAGGTAGTTGAGGCTGGGACTATCCCAACGTTTAAGAAACCGTTAGACAGGCACATGGATAGTGCATAAGAAGGAACTGCAGGTGCTGGTTTAAACCAAAGGTAGACACAAAATGCCGGAGTAACTCAGTGGGACAGGCAGCATCTCTGTAGAGAAGGAACGGGTGGGGAATGTTCTTCAGACACATGGATAGGACAGGTGTGTGTGTGTGTGTGAGTGAGTGTGTGTGTGGGTCTGTGAGTGTGTGTGTGTGTGAGTGAGTGGGTATGTGTGTGTGTGTGTGTGTTAGTGGTGTATGGGTGTGTTAGTGGTGTATGGGTGTGTGTGTGTGTGTATGGGGGTGTGTGAGTGTGTGTGTGTTGGTGTGTGGTGTCTGTGAGTGTGGACCAAACGCAGGCAGGTGGGACTAGTGTAGCCGGGACATGTTGGCCGGTGTGGGCAAGTTGTGCCGTAGGGCCTGTTTCCACGCTGTATCACTCTGTGACTCTCCCCCCTTCCTCCCCCCTCCCACCCACCTCCCCCTTGACCAGGAGCTGTAGCCGCGAGCAGGCTGCCCAGTACCAGGCTGACCTCCAGGAGATGAAGGATCGGGTGGCCAGGACACCTTTCCTGTTTGAACAGGTCATACAGGTGAGGGTCAAAGTTTACTTGTGGCATCGGTGACAAAGTTTGTAACATAGAAAATAGGTGCAGGAGGAGGCCATTCGGCCCTTCGAGCCAGCACCACCATTCCTTGTGATCATGGCTGATCGTCCCCAATCAATAACCCTTCTCCCCATATCCCTTGACTCCACTAGCCCCTAGAGCTCTATCTAACTCTCTCTTAAATCCATCCAGTGACTTGGCCTCCACTGCCCTCTGTGGCAGGGAATTCCACAAATTCACACAACTCTCTGGGTGAAAACGTTTTTTCTCACCTCCGTCTTAAACGACCTCCCCTTTCTTCTAAGAGTTCCCGATGTTGGGGAAGTCCAGGACAAGGGGTCACAGCTTAAGGATAAGGGGGAAATCCTTTAAAACCGAGATGAGGAGAACTTTTTTCACACAGAGTGGTGAATCTCTGGAACTCTCTGCCACAGAGGGTAGTTGAGGCCACAGTTCATTGGCTATATTTAAGAGGGAGTTAGATGTGGCCCTTGTGGCTAAGGGGATCAGAGGGTATGGAGAGAAGGCAGGTACGGGATACTGAGTTGGATGATCAGCCATGATCATATTGAATGGCGGTGCAGGCTCGAAGGGCCGAATGGCCTACTCCTGCACCTAATTTCTATGTTTCTATGAGTGTGGGACTGTGGTGGAGTTGCTGCCTCCCAGCGCCATTACTCCTGGAGAAAACCCACGCAGGTCACGGGGAGAACGTACAAACTCCGTACAGACAGTACCCGTGGGTTGGGATGGAACCCGTGTCTCTGGCGCGGTGAGATTGACGTTTTGGTGCGGTGTGTGTGTCGACCCCTCCACAGACCAACATCCGCAGCACAATCGACCGCCTGTTCACCAGGGTGCTGCAGCGGCAGCAGCTGGACGAGGGGCTGGTGCTGAAGCTGAGCGCCGTGGGTGCCGTGGCAACGGCCGGCCGGCCCAGGCACGTTCACCTGGAGAGCCCGCCGGAGGACTGCGGCCGGTGAGTGGCGCACAGCGGTAACGGCACCGGGACCTTCGCGAGGGCCAGCGCACAGCGGCACTGCCCCTGCATCCCACTCATAGAAACATAGAAACATAGAAATTAGGTGCAGGAGTAGACCATTCGGCCCTTCGAGCCTGCACCGCCATTCAATATGATCATGGCTGATCATCCAACTCAGTATCCCGTACCTGCCTTCTCTCCATACCCCCTGATCCCCTTAGCCACAAGGTGCCACATCTAACTCCCTCTTAAATATAGCCAATGAACTGTGTGGCCTCAACTACCTTCTGTAGCAGAGAGTTCCACAGATTCACCACTCTCTGTGTGAAAAAAGGTCTTCTCATCTCGGTTTTAAAGGATTTCCCCCTTATCCTTAAGCTGTGACCCCTTGTCCTGGACTTCCCAAACATCGGGAACAATCTTCCTGCATCTAGCCTGTCCAACCCCTTAAGAATTTTGTAAGTTTCTATAAGATCCCCTCTCAATCTCCTAAATTCTAGAGAGTATAAACCAAGTCTATCCAGTCTTTTTTCATAAGACAGTCCTGACATCCCAGGAATCAGTCTGGTGAACCTTCTCTGTACTCCCTCTATGGCAAGAATGTCATTCCTCAGATTTGGAGACCAAAACTGTATGCAATACTCCAGGTGTGGTCTCACCAAGACCCTGTACAACTGCAGTAGAACCTCCCTGCTCCTATACTCAAAATCCTTTTGCAATGAAAGCTAACATACCATTTGCTTTCTTCACTGCCTGCTGCACCTGCATGCCTACTTTCAATGACTGGTGTACCATGACACCCAGGTCTCGCTGCATCTCCCCCTTTCCCAATCGGCCACCATTTAGATAATCACTGCCCCAGCATCACACTCACACTCACAGTCCCAGCATCACACTCACACTCACAGTCCCAGCATCCCACTCACACTCACTGCCCCAGTATCACACTCACACTCACTGACCCAGCATCACCCTCACACTCACTGCCCCACTCGCTGTGTGTGTGCGTGTGTGTGTGTGTGTGTGTGGGGGGGGTGGAGGAGGGGTGAGTGCTCGCTGATCCGTGTGACCGGACTTTTGTGCCGCTGCAGGGACGGTGAGCCGCTGCCACTCGTTGACCTGGAGGGACGCAGCAGGAAACTGGCGGCTGGTGAGAGTGAAGCCGGGGATCCCAGTGAATAGTCCTGGCGGGAGGGTCGGCCCCCCTCTCTCTCCCCCCTCTCTCCCCCCCCCCCCCTCTCTCCCCCCCCTCTCTCTTCCGTCCCCTCTCTCCCCCCCCCTCCCCCGGTTCCTTTCCCTTTTTTTCTCTTTCTATCCATTTCTCTCCTTCTCCCTCTATCTGGTTCCCTCTTCTTCCCCTATCCCCCTCTAACCCAGGGGTTAGTGTGCAGTGACGGGGAAACATAGAAATTAGGTGCAGGAGTAGAGGCCATTCGGCCCTTCGAGCCTGCACCATTCGCCATTCAATATGATCACGGCTGATCATCCAACTCAGTATCCTGTACCTGCCTTCTCTCCATACCCCCTGATCCCTTTAGCCACAAGGGCCACATCTAACTCCTTCTTAAATATAGCCAATGAACTGTGTGGCCTCAACTACCTTCTGTGGCAGAGAGTTCCAGAGATTCACCACTCTCTGTGTGAAAAAAAGTTCTTCACATCTCGGTTTTAAAGGATTTCCTCATTATCCTTCTTTTCCCACAGGTGGGACCCCTTGTCCTGGACTTGAAAAACACGGAACCTTAAGCTCTGGCAGGTCCACCCCTTGTTGTGGAGCGTCCCCAACATCGGGAACAATCTTCCTGCATTAGACTGTCCAACCCCTTAAGAATTTTGTAAGTTCTATAAGATTCCCTCTCAGGGTCTCCTAATGAAGGAGGGGATGTGGATGAGGATACGGTGTGTGTGTGTGTGGGGGGGGGGGGGAGGTGGTGTGGGAGGGAGGGCTGTGGGGGGGTGAGGGGACAACATGGTGGGGGTGGGGTCTGGTGTGTTGGGTGGGTGGGAGGTTTGTGTTGGGGGCGGGTGTCTGTTCGACCGCGATGGTAACTGGGGACTGTGACCGGTGCCGGCCGGTGCAGGGACGGTGAGCTGGCGGCGAGCGGCGGTGAGGAGGATCCGCAGCCCCCGGTGAGGAGGAGGAGCCGCCTCCATCTGCACCAAACGCCCCCCCCACAAGGGGACACCCCCAGACACCAGTGCAGCAACGCCGACTGTACGGCCGGGATCATCCCCCCCGACTGGAGGAGAGAGGGAGGTGTGGGGGAGAATGACTGAGAGAGGGAGTGTGGGGGGGGAAGGGGAGAGAGTGTAGGGGGAGAGAGTGGAGGGAAAGGAGAGAGAGAGTCGGGGGAGGAGAGGGGGAGGGAGAGAGAGAGGAGAGAGTAGCGGAGAGTGAGAGTGGAGGGGAGAGAGAGAGAGAGGAGGGGAGTAGGAGAGGGAGAGAATGGGGGGGAGAATCAGAGAGGGAGAGGAGTGGAGGGACAGAGAGTAGGGGAGAGTCTTAGGAGAGGGGGGGGAGAGCTGGAGGAGAGTGGGGGCGAGAGGGGGGGTGTGGGAGAGAGAGAGAAAGGTGAGGGAGGAGAGTATGGGGGGAGAGGGAGAGATGAGGTCTGAGGGAGGAGGGAGAGAGGAGGAGGGGGAGGGGGGGGGGGGGTGTGTGAGAGAGAGGGGGGAGAGTGTGTTGAGGGGAGGAGGGAGAGGAGAGAGAGTGGGGGAGGAGAGTGAGAGGGAGGGAGAGAATGAATGGAGGAGGGGGGGGGGAGAGTGAGGGAGAGAATGGAGAGGGAGAGGGGAGAGTGAGATGGGGGAAGAGAATGGGAGGAGGGAGAGGGAGGGGGGGGGGGAGAGTGAGATGGGGAGTGAGTGAGCTACAGGGAGAGGGAAGGAGTCCGTGACAATTAAACGGCGTTTGAGATCAAAGGAAGTCTCCTGCGCAGAGGGGATCTCAGTACTGAGAGGGAATGAGCAGGAGGGGGGGGGGGGGGACGAGTAAAGAGGAGAGGGAGAGGTGGAGGGGAGAGGTGGGGAAGAGGAGGGGAAGGGATGGAGGGAGGGGGGGCGCGAAAATATGGCGAGGGAAGGAAGGAGAGAGGGGGGGTTGGAGGGTGGTGAGCAAGAGGAATGGAGGGGTGGGGGGGAGAGGGATAGGAGAGAGGCGGAGAGGGAATAGCGAGGGGTTGTACAGTATTGTGTACTGTTTTGGTCTCCTAGGACGAGGAGGCGGAGAGGAATAGCGAGGAAGGGGTAATCCATGGTGATTGAGGCAGTTGCAGCGTAGGTTCACACCAGATTGATCCCTGGGATGGCGGGACTGTCATATGAGGAGAAGATTGAATAAGACTAGGACTGGTATTCTACTGGAGTTTAGAAGGAGTGAGGGGGGGGGGATCTTATAGAAACATATAAAATTATAAAAAGGACTGGACAAGCTAGATGCAGGAAAAATGTTCCCAATGTTGGGCGAGTCCAGAACCAGGGGCCACACACACAGTTAGAATAAAGGGGAGGCCATTTAAGACTGAGGTGAGAAAAAACGTTTTCACCACAGAGAGTTGTGAATTTGTGGAATTCCCTGCCACAGAAGGCCAAGTGGAGGCCAAGTCACTGGATGGATTTAAGAGAGAGTTAGATAGAGCGCTAGGGGCTAGTGGAATCGAGAGATATGGGGAGAAGGCGGGCACGGGTTATTGATTGGGGACGATCAGCCATGATCACAATGAATGGCGGTGCTGGCTCGAAGGGCCGAATGGCCTCCTCCTGCACCTATTGTCTATGTTTCTGTGTAATTCCACTCCTATCACTTACGAACGTCTATCGCAAGGACCAGTCTCCCTACCATCGACTCCGTCTAGTCAAGTCAAGAGAGTTTATTGTCATGTGTCCCAGATAGGATAATGAAATTCTTGCTTTGCTTCAGCACAACAGAATATTGTAAACAAAAATACAGAACAGTTCAGATCAATATACACATGAAGCAGCAGATAAATGCAAACGGTTGTTATAGTTCAGAGTCTGTTTGATGGCTGAGTTTCAATAGGCATGGAAGGGCTGTGGTGTGAAGACCTATTCTGATCCGGAGTGCACCCAGATTAAGACTCCTGTCCATTACTACTCGATGGCAGCGGCGGAGAAGGATGAATGGATGTTAGCTTTCATAGAACGGATGAGCTATAGGAGAAGGGAGTTCTTGCAGTGTACAGGGTTGGTGTGAGTACCACACATGAGTATTGGTACCGTTTTGGTGCTAAAATCTGAGGAAAGGAAATTATTGCCATAGA
>NW_026575514.1:0-44480 GCF_028641065.1 Leucoraja erinaceus
GAGAGAGATGCGCGATAGATTAGAGCGACGGGAGAGGGGGGGGGGGCAGGGGGGAAGGAGAGAGGTGGGCAAAGAGAGAGAGAGGGGGGAGAGAGAAGAGAAAGGCCAGCGCCGAAACTATAATATTATTTCTGGTTTCAGGTGCTGTTGGATCCGATGAATCGATCATACAATCACCGAAACAGATCACAGTTACTGAAGGCGGGACTGTGCGGCTAAACTGTGCATTTGTTGGCGACACAATCAGTTTAATTGGGTTCATTAGTTGGTACAAAGACGTGGAAACTCGTGCCGTTTCCAACACGAGCGGCGACTATTATGGTCGCGTTCTGAAATATAATTCACCGGGAATTATAAAAGAATCCATCGAAATCACTGACCTCAAAATGAACGAGACAGGAAGGTATTACTGCCGATGGACTGGTTTCACAGGGGAAATATATAATGGTCACGGCACCAATGTCACGGTCACACGTAAGTTTACAGAACCTTAACTTTACCTTTACTGTTCTTAAAAAACATTCTTAATCCGACTCCACTTGCCTTTGTGTGTCGGATGGAATTGCAGACACAAAAACTGGAGTAACTCAGCGGGACGGGCAGCATCTCTGGAGAGAAGGAATGTGTGACGTTTTGGGTCGAGACCCTTCTTCAGACTGGTTAGGGATAAGGGAAACGAGAGATATAGGCGATGATATAGAGAGATATAATGAATGACATATATGCAAAGGGTGTCAGGAGTCAGGACTCAAATGAGTTTTATTGTCATGATTGTCTGAGAAAAGTAACCATGATAAAGGAAACAGGCCATTGTTCGCTGTTTGTTGGGTGATAACGAGAAGCTGGTGCGACTTGGGTGGGGGTGGGGGTGGGGGGGGGGGATATATAGAGAGAGAGAGGATGCCGGAATTACTTGGTGAGAGAAATCAATATTCATACCACTGGGGTGTAAACTGCCCAAACCAAATATGAGATGCTGCTCCTCCAATTTGCATTTAGCCTCACTCTGACAATGGAGGAGACCGAGGACAGAAAGGTCTGTGTGGGAATGGGAAGGAGAATTAAAGTGTTCAGTAACCGGGAGATCAGGTTGGTGCAGGCGCTCTGAGCCAAGGTGTTTAGCGAAACGATCGCCCAGTCTGCGTTTGGTCTCGCCGATGTGTTAGAGTTCACATCTGGAACAACGGATACAGTAGATGAGGTTGGAGGAGCAGCAAGTGAACCTCTGCCTCACCTGAAAGGACTGTTGGGGTCCCTGGACAGAGTTGAGGGAGGAGGTTTTAGAAACATAGAAACATAGACGATAGGTACAGGAGTAGGCCATTCGGCCCTTCGAGCCTGCACCGCCATTCAATATGACCATGGCTGATCATCCAACTCAGTATCCCTGTACCTGCCTTCTCTCCATACCCTCTGATCCCGTTAGGCACAAGGGCCACATCTAACTCCCTCTTAAATATAGCCAACGAACTGGCCTCAACTACCTTCTGTGCCAGAGAATTCCACAGATTCACCACTCTCTGTGTGAAAAATGTTTTCTTCATCTCGATCCAAAAAGATTTCCCCCTTATCCTTAAACTGTGACTCCCTTGTTCTGGACTTCCCCAACATCGGGAATAATCTTCCTGCATCTAGCCTGTCCAACCCCTTAAGAATTTTGTAAGTTTCTTTAAGATCCCCCCTCAATCTTCTAAATTCTAGCGAGTACAAGCCAAGTCTATCCAGTCTTTCTTCATAAAGTTCTGACATCCCAGGAATCAGTCTGGTGAACCTTCTCTGTACTCCCTCCATGGCAAGAATGTCTTTCCTCACATTGGGAGACCAAACCTGTACGCAATACTCCAGGTGTGGTCTCACCAAGACCCTGTACAACTGCAGTAGAACCTCCCTGCTGCTATACTCAAATCCTTTTGCTATGAAAGCTAACTTACCATTCGCCTTCTCCGGTGAGGACCGGTGTTGCATCTTCTGCGGTTGCTGGGGAAGGTACCTGGAGAAGGGGTGGTCTGTGTGGGAAGGGATGAGTTGACCAGTTAGTTGAGGAGGGAACGGTCTCTGCGGAGGGAAGCAAAAAGGGGTGGAGATGGTAAAATGTGAGGAAATCCAGATGCTGGTTTAGACAGAAGATAGCTGGAGTAACTCAGCGGGACAGGCAGCATCCCTGGAGAGAAGGAATGGGTGACGTTTCGGGTGGAGACCCATTCATCATCTTGAACATCTTCTGCTTTGATCTGTCTTTTTCACACCTCACGTGCTCTTTGTACCCTTCCATATCTCTAGTCTTCCTCTTCCCACTCTCAGTCTGGGGAGAGGAAGTTGAAACGCCCAACTCCAGTACCAAGTCTGTTGAGCTTCACCCATGCTCCTCTGGGGAGGTCAGACCCTGGACAGGTTTTGTCTGGTGAACAGATGGAGCTGTGTAATGGAGATGAGGTTGCCTTCCACTCCTGTGACCACTTGGTGGCTATCCAGTGTGCTTTTGTCTCAGTTGGCTGGATGGATGCTAGGAGTTGTTTAGGGATGTTAATTGCCTGTCAGGACGCGCGTCCTTGGGTTGAGAGAGGAAGCAAGAACGCCCAGGGGAAACGCAGGCAATATAATGGAGAACGTGCAAACTCCACACAGACAGACAGCACCCGGGGTCAGGATCGAACCCGGGTTGTCTCACGACATTTAAGAGGCGTCTCGCCAAGCATTTGAAACGCTGAGACATAGAAAGGCCATGGTCCTAACGCGAGTAAATGGGATTGTGTAGATAGGTGTAATGGATGGCATTGACGGGGTGGGCCGAAAGGCCAGCGCCGAGACTATAATAGTTTTTCAATTTGATGAATCGATCATACCATCACCGAATCAGATCACAGTTACTGAGGGGCGGGACTGTGCGGCTAAACTGTGCATTTGCTAGCAACACAATCAGTTCAATTGGGCACTGAGATGAGGAAAGCACACGGTATTGGGGGTTCAGTATTGATGTGGATAGAGAACTGGCTGGCAAACAGGAAGCAAAGAGTAGGAGAAAACGGGTCCTTTTCACAATGGCAGGCAGTGACTAGTGGGGTACCGCAAGGCTCAGTGCTGGGACCCCAGCTATTTACAATGTATATTAATGATCTGGATGAGGGAATTGAAGGTAATATCTCCAAGTTTGCGGATGACACTAAGCTGGGGGGGGGGGGGGGGGGCAGTGTTAGCTGTGAGGAGGATGCTAGGAGACTGCAAGGTGACTTGGATAGGCTGGGTGAGTGGGCAAATGTTTGGCAGATGCAGTATAATGTGGATAAATGTGAGGTTATCCATTTGGTGGCAAAAATGGGGAAAGCAGACTATTATCTAAATGGTGGCCCGATTGGGAAAGGGGGAGATGCAGCGAGACCTGGGTGTCATGGTACACCAGTCATTGAAGGTAGGCATGCAGGTGCAGCAGGCAGTAAAGAAACGCGAATGGTATGTTAGCTTTCATTTCAAAAGGATTTGAGTATAGGAGCAGGGCGGTTCTACTGCAGTTGTACAGAGTCTTGGTGAGACCACACCTGGAGTATTGCGTACAGATTTGGTCTCCAAATCTGAAGAAGGACATTATTGCCATAGAGGGAGTGCAGATAACGTTCACCAGACTGATTCATGGGATGTCAGGACTGTCTTATGAAGAAAGACTGGATAGAGTTGGTTTATACTCTCTAGAATTTAGGAGATTGAGAGGGGATCTTATAGGAACTTACAAAATTCGGTGAATCTCTGGAACTCTCTGCCACAGAGGGTAGATGAGGCCAGTTCATTGGCTATATTTAAGAGGGAGTTAGATCTGGCCCTTGTGGCTAAGGGGATCAGGGGGTATGGAGAGAAGGCAGGTACGGGATACTGAGTTGGATGATCAGCCATGATCATATTGAATGGCGGTGCAGGCTCGAAGGGCCGAATGGCCTACTCCTGCACATAATTTCTATGTTTCTATGTTTCTATGTTTCTATGAAAACCTTTTTCACCCAGAGAGTTGTGAATCTATGGAATTCTCAGCGTCAGAGGGCGTGGAGGCAGGTTCTCTGGATGCTTTTCAAGAGAGAATGAGATAGGACTCTTAAAGATAACGGAGTCAATGGATATGGGGAGTGGGCAGGAACGGGGTACTGGTTGTGAATGATCAGCCATGATCACAGTGAATGGCGGTGCTGGCTTGAAGGGCCGAATGGCCTCCTCCTGCACCTATTATCTATTGTCTATTGCCCACACCGGCCAACAATGTCCCTGTCCAACTGCTTCTTAAACGATGGGATAGTCCCAGCCTCAACGACCTCTGGCAGCTTGCTCCATACACCGACTATTCTTTCCATCGAAGCGCAATCCAGTTCCTCCTTAATTCACATGCACGCTCCGCTCACTCCGACTCCTCCATATATCAGGGGTAAATTACACCTGTTCATTACCTATCAGGACGCACGTCTTTGGGATGAGAGAGGAAGCAGTAACGCCCAGGGGAAACACAGGGAATAACACGGAGAACGTGCAAACTCCACACCGGCAGTCAGCATTGAGGCCGGGATACTGGCCCTCAGAGGCAGCAGCTGCTTCGGCTATTCCCTCAAGCAATCAAGGTGGAGATAAAAGGAACAGCAGATGCGGGGTTACAAACAAAAAGACACAAAGTGCTGGAGTAACTCAGCGGGCAAGGCAGCATCTGTGGAGAACATGGATAGGTGACATTGTGGAATGCTGAAGAAGGGTGCCGACCTGAAATGTCGCCTATACACGGGGTTTGGAGATTGCATCCTTCACGTGGTCCGCCCTGTTTCGACGAATGCAATCAACATGGTGTGCACAATCAAATAAGATCAAATAGAACAAGTTGTCCAACAACTTTGGGCAATGCACGCCATACGCAAGAAGAGGAATCCTATACATGTTCTCAACAGATGCTGCCTGACCAGCTGAGTTACTCCAGCACTCTGTGAAACGTCACCTATCCATGTTCTCCACAGATGCTGCCTGACCCGCTGAGTTACTCCAGCACTTTGTGAAACGTCACCTATCCATGTTCTCCACAGATGCTGCCTGACCCGCTGAGTTACTCCAGCACTCTGTGAAACGTCACCTATCCATGTTCACCACAGATGCTGCCTGACCCGCTGACTTACTCCTGCACTCTGTGAAACGTAACCTATCCATGTTATCCACAGATGCTGCCTGACCCGCTGAGTTACTCCAGCACATTAAATTCTGTGCAAGATTCCCACATCTGTTGTTACTGTTCAGGCAACTGAAGTGTGCGAATTGGTCTACGTTTACAATGACAGTGGGAACATCTCGGTGTATAAGAATGGAAGGAGACAGAAAGAAACTGGGAAAGTAATTGGTGAACTTGATGTTTTATTCCTTCAGGCCGGATCCCTGTAGAAAGCCCTGCATGGGGATTACGTTGGCAGCTGCTGGTAATGGGAGTGAAACTTGCAACGTTCATTGTGATCAACGTTATAATAGTTTTCATCATCCGCTCATGGGAGTCTTGTGGATTTGCCAGCCGGACAAAAGAAGCCTAACAGGCTGGTCAAACGGTAAGAGGATTGCCAGCTGCATGTGTGGGTTGTATTAGCAGCTGAGGTCACTGGGCAATGGTGCATTTTATTGTCACTTACGAGGTGCCACCACAGTGAAAATATTTCCTTACAAACTAAACTAAACTAAACTCAACTCAACTCAACTAAAATAAAATGCTCTAAACGAAACTAAACGAAACTAAACTTAACCAAACCAAACTAAACAAAATTCAACTTACCTAAACTAAAATAAACGTAACTAAATTTAAACAAACGAATCCAAAGCAAAGCAAACTAAACTAAACTAAACTAAACTAAATTAAACTAAACTAAATTAAACTAAACTAAACTAAACTAAACTAAACTAAACTAAACTAAACTAAACTAAACTAAACTAAACTAAACTAAACTTAAATCAACAACTAAACTAATCTTCAATACATTCAGTTCCATTGAAATCCCGCACTCCCTTGGCCACGCTCTCATTACACTCCTACCATCAAATAGAAGATATCTGAGTCTGAAAACCGTGACCACAAGGTTCAAGAACAGCTTCTTCCCTGCAACTATCAGGCTCTTGAACATCACAGAAGACTAGGCTCAACTATGGACATGAATGGATTTCCTTGTGTTGCACCAAGGATCTAGTATTTTCGTGTTTGCACCAGATACAAATTTATTGTTGGTTTTGTTTATTATATTTTATCTAAGTGTGTTGTATGTACAGCCCTGTTACGCTGCTGCCAGTAAGAATTCCATTGTACAGTTGGCGGTACAACAAACTTAGATAAAATATAATCAACAAAACCAACAACAAATTTGTAACTAGTGCAAACCCTCTTGAATCTTGCAACGTAGACTTACTGCAACATAACAAAGGCGACCTGGCAGGGAGAACTAGACCGAACCTGGCCAGAAATAAGGAGCGCATACAGGACTTGGATGGTACCTGGATAGGACATGCTTGGAGGGATATAGGTAGGTGGGTTTAGTGTAGCTGGGACGTGTTAAATTAAATCGAGCGCGGGGCTTGCTTTCACAGAGGCCCGGGAACCGTTGGAGCGAGTGGAGGAGGGTCAGGGCTTTTACCGAAATCTGGAACGTTCCACACCCCATAGGGAGGGTTCTGGTGGAAACCGCTGATTGGTTGCATCCTCAAGGTTAGCATTTCTGCTTTCTGGTTAAAGGTACAGTGCTTTAGTAAAGGTACAGTGAGCCAAGGGTACAGTGAGCTAAGGGTACAGTGCTTTAGGAAAGGTACAGTGAGCTAAGGGTACAGTGCTTTAGGAAAGGTACAGTGAGCTAAAGGTACAGTGAGCTTTAGGAAAGGTACAGTGAGCCAAGGGTACAGTGGGCTAAAGGTACAGTGCTTTAGTAAAGGTACAGTGAGCTAAGGGTACAGTGCTTTAGTAAAGGTACAGTGGGCTAAGGGTACAGTGCTTTAGTAAAGGTACAGTGAGCCAAGGATACAGTGAGCTAAGGGCACAGTGCTTTAGTAAAGGTACAGTGGGCTAAGGGTACAGTGCTTTAGTAAAGGTACAGTGGGCTAAGGGTAAAGTGCTTTAGTAAAGGTACAGTGTTTTTTGTTTATATAATAAAGGTGCAGTTTAAAGGTCAAGAGGGAGCAGCTGTTGTGAGTCAGATACCTGCTGATTTCTCCCAGCAGTTTCTATTGTATTATACTGGTATCGGATCCAGGGTAAGGCGGGAGAATGACAGTCAGTGCAGTGTACTGTTCTGGATGTCAGATGTGGGAGGTCATGGTGTCGGATGGCCCTCCATACGTCCACATCTGCACCAGGTGCAGCGAGATGGGGCTCCTAAGGGACCGTATTAGGATCCTTGAGCAGCAGCTCGATGACCTCGCTCTGATCAGGGAGAGTGAGGAGGTCATAGAGGGGAGTTATAGAGAGGTGGTCGCTCCAAAACCACGGGAGAGAGACATGTGGGTCACGTTAAGGAAGGGCAAGGAGCAGAGGCAGGAACGAGTGAGTACTCCAATGTCGGTACACCTCGCAAATAAATACTCCTTTTTGAGTACGGATGGGGGTGACAGCCTACCCGGGGGTAGCGACAGCGGACGGGCCTCCAGCACAGAGACCGGCCCTGTTGCTCCGAAAGGTAGGGACAAAAAGAAGAGGGCAATAGTAATTGGGGACTCTATTGTTAGGGGGTCGGATAGGCGATTCTGTGGACGCAGTCGGGAGACCAGGATGGTGGTCTGCCTCCCTGGTGCCAAGGTCTCGGACGTGTCTCAACGCATCCAAGATATCCTTAAATCAGAGGGAGAGGAGCCTGAGGTCGTGGTACATATAGGTACCAATGACATAGGTAAAAAAAGGGAAGAGGTCCTGAAGGGAGGATTTAGGGAGTTGGGAGGAGAGTTAAGAAAAAGGACCAAAAAGGTAACAATCTCAGGATTACTGCCTGTGCCACGCGACAGTGAGAGTAGGAATGGAGCGAGGTGGAGGATAAATGCGTGGCTGAAAGACTGGTGCAGAGGGCAGGGATTCAAGTTTCTGGATCATTGGGACTTCTTTTGGGGAAGGTGGGACCTGTACAGAAAGGATGGGTTGCACTTGAACCCGAGGGGGACCAATATCCTGGCGGGGAAATTTGCAAAGGCTACTGGGGAGGCTTTAAACTAGAATGGTTGGGGCGAGGGACTCAAATAGAGAAAGCTAGTAGACAGAATGGGAGGCAGGAAGCAGAAAAGGGAAGCACTCGGACACAAGAGGAGAAAGAAAAAAAAGGAAATAAACAGAGAATAAGAGAGGGGGGGGTTTCTTAAATGTGCATATTTTAATGCTAGGAGCATTGTAAGAAAGGTGGATGAGCTTAGAGTCTGGATAGACAACTGGAAGTATGATGTTTTGGCGATCAGTGAAACATGGTTGCAGGAGGGCTGTGATTGGAAACTAAATATTCCAGGATTTTGTTGCTTCAGGTGTGATAGAATTGGAGGGGCAAGAGGTGGAGGTGTTGCATTGCTAGTCAGGGAAGATATTACAGCAGTGCTTTGGCAGGATAGATTGGAGGGCTCATCTAGGGAGGCTATTTGGGTGGAATTGAAAAGTGGGAAAGGTGTAGCAACACTTATAGGGGTATATTATAGACCGCCAAATGGGGATCGAGAATTGGAAGAGCAAATATGTAAGGAGATAGCAGATATTAGTAGTAAGCACAAGGTAGTGATTGTGGGAGATTTTAACTTTCCACACATAGACTGGGAAACACATTCTGTAAATGGGCTGGATGGGTTGGAGTTTGTAAAATGTGTGCAGGATAGTTTTAATAGCAGCAATACATAGAGGTACATACTAGAGGAGGGGCAGTGCTGGACCTCCTGTTAGGAAATGAGACGGGACAGGTGGCGGAGGTATGCATTGGGGAGCACTTCGGGTCCAGTGATCACAATACCATTAGTTTCAATATAATTATGGAGAGGGTCAGAACTGGACCTAGGGTTGAGATTTTTGATTGGAGAAAGGCTAACTTTGATGAGATGCGAAATGATTTAACAGGAGTGAACTGGGACATTTTGTTTTATGGGAAGGATGTGGAAAAGAAATGGAGGACATTTAAAGGTGAAATTTTAAGAGTACAGAATCTTTATGTCCCTGTTCGGTTGAAAGGAAACAGTAAAAATTGGAAAGAGCTCTGGTTTTCAAGGGAAATTGGACATCTTGTTCGGAAAAAGAGGGAGATCTACAATAATTATAGGCAGCATGAAGTAAATGAGGTGTTTGAAGAGTATAAGGAATGTAAAACGAATATTAAGAAATAAATTAGAAAAGCTAAAAGAAGATATGAGGTTGCTTTGGCAAGTAAGGTGAAAGTAAATCCAAATGGTTTCTACAGCTATATTAATAGCAAAAGGATAACGAGGGATAAAATTGGTCCATTGTTTTTCTTCGGTATTCACCAAGGAGAAAGATATTGAATTATGTGAGGTAAGGGAAACAAGTAGAGTAGCTATGGATACTATGAGTGTCAAATTAAAAGAAGTACTGACACTTTTGAAAAATATAAAAGTGGACAAGTCTCCAGGTCCTGACAGGATATTCCCTAGGACATTGAGGGAAGTTCAATATGATCAGCCATGATCATATTGAATGGCGGTGCAGGCTCCAAGGGCCGAATGGCCTACTCCTGCACCTAATTTCTATGTTTCTAAGTTAGTGTAGAAATAGCCGGGGCTATGACAGAAATATTTCTAATGTCATTAGAAACGGGAATAGTCCCCGAGGATTGGCGTACTGCGCATGTTGTTCCATTGTTCAAAAGGGGTTCTAAGAGTAAACCTAGCAATTATAAACCTGTTAGTTTGACTTCAGTGGTGGGCAAATTAATGGAAAAGATACTTAGAGATAATATATATAAGCACCTGTATAAACAGGGTCTGATTGGGTACAGTCAACATGGATTTGTACCTGGAAGGTCATGTTTGACTAATCTTCTTGAATTATTTGAAGAGGTTACTAGGGAAATTGAAAGCAGTGGATGTTGTCTATATGGACTTTAGTAAGGCCTTTGACAAGGTTCCTCATGGAAGGTTGGTTAAGAAGGTTCAACTGTTGGGTATAAATGCAGGAATAGCAAGATGGATTCAACAGTGGCTGAATGGGAGAAGCCAGAGGGTAATGGTGGATGGCTGTTTATCGGGTTGGAGGCAGGTGACAGGTGGGGTGCCTCAGGGATCTGTGTTGGGTCCTTTGTTGTTTGTCATATACATCAATGATCTGGATGAAGGTGTGGTAAATTGGATTAGTAAGTATGCAGATGATACCAAGATAGGGGGTGTTGTGGATAATGAAGAGGATTTCCAAAGTCCACAGAGTGATTTAGGCAATTTGGAAGAATGGGCTGAAAGATGGCAGATGGAGTTTAATGCTGATAAATGTGAGGTGTTACACCTTGGCAGGACAAATCAAAATAGGACGTACATGGTAAATGGCAGGGAATTGAAGAATACAGTTGAACAGAGGGATCTGGGAATAACCGTGCATAGTTCATTGAAGGTGGAATCTCATATAGATAGGGTGGTAAAGAAAGCTTTTGGTATGCTAGCCTTTATAAATCAGAGCATTGAGTATAGAAGCTGGAATGTAGTGTTAAAATTGTACAAGGCATTGGTGAGACCTGATCTGGAGTATGGTGTGAAATATTGGTCGCCCAATTATAGGAAGGATGTCAACAAAATAGAGAGAGTACAGACAAGATTTACTAGAATGTTGCCTGGGTTTCAACAACTAAGTTACAGAGAAAGGTTGAATAAGTTAGGTCTTTATTCTCTGGAGTGCAGAAGGTTAAGGGGGGACTTGATAGAGGTCTTTAAAATGATGAGAGGGATAGACAGAGTTGATGTGGATAAGCTTTTCCCATTGAGAATAGGGAAGATTCAAACAAGAGGACATGACTTTAGAATTAAGGGACAGAAGTTTAGGGATAACATGAGGGGGAATTTCTTTACTCAGAGAGTGGTAGCGGTGTGGAATGAGCTTCCATTGGAAGTGGTGGAGGCAGGTTCGTTGGTATCATTTAAAAATAAATTGGATAGGCATATGGATGGGAAGATAATGGAGGGTTATGGTATGAGTGCAGGCAGGTGGGACTAAGGGAAAAACGTTTTTCGGCACGGACTTGTAGGGCCGAGATGGCCTGTTTCCGTGCTGTAATTGTCATATGGTTATTTGGTTACATGTTGGCTGGTGTGGGGAAAGTGCGCCTAAAGATCCTGTTTCCACGCTGTATCACTCCATGACTCTATGACTAGGAGCTATGTGGACACATACTTGACAAGAACTTTAATAACAATAATGTAGTCAATTGTGTTCAATGCTATTAATGTTTTTGTGCCTGTACATGTGGTATAATAATGTATATATTTTATTTTCACAGACCATAAGTGTTGAACTCCCTACATATTTGAATCAACTCATCCAACAGATCAAACCATGAAAAGCAAACTCATTACTGAATCAACATTAGCTCAGTCAGCTGTGCTGATACTGTTGTGGGCCATTTGGGATAATGTAATTTGTGAAATCTTACACTCATTAAAACTCCACATTGCCTTCTTGTTTGTTCGTTCCTGACAACAACAGATTCAAGTCAGAGTGGTTGCATTTCAAACGCAGACCAATAGACAATAGACAATAGACAATATTTGGTCTACAGTATACAAGCCCAGCCGCTCCATTCTCTCAGCATATGACAGTCCCGCGTTCCCGGGAATTAACCTTGTAAACCTATGTTGCACTCCCTCAATAGCACGAATGTCCCTCCTCAAATTAGGGGACCAAAACTGCACAGAAAACTACTCCAGGTGTGGTCTCACTAAGGCCCCATACATCTGCAGAAGGACCTCTTTGCTCCTATACTCAACTACTCTTGTTATGAAGGCCAATTCGCTTTCTTCACTGCCTGCTGTGCCTGCATGCTTATTTTCATTGACTGATGAACACGGACCCCCCAGATTTGGTTATACTTCCCCTTTTCCAAAATTGACACCATTCAGATAATAATCTGCCTTCCTGTTCTCGCCACCAATGTGGATAACGTCACATTTATCCATATTAAACTGACCTGCCATGCATCTGCCCACTCCCCCAACCTGCCCAAGTCACCCTGCATCATCATAGCATCCTCCTCATAGTTCACACTGCCAATCAGCTTCGTGTCATCTGTAAATTTGTTAATGTTGCTTTGAATCCCTTCATCTAAAGCATTGATGTATATTGTAAATAGCTACAGTCACCATTTTCCCCAGAGATGCTGCCTGACCCGCTGAGTTACTCCAGCTTTTCGTATCACCTTTTTCGGACATGGACTGATGGATCTCCCGGTTGCAAACCATTTTAACTCTCCTTCCCATTCCCACACCGACCCCCTCTGCCCTGGGTCTCCATTGCCTGAGTGAGGCCATTGGGGAAACGGAACTTGATAGTCCATCTGGACAGCTTAGAACCCAATATTTTCCAATGTCAGGTAAATCACCTGTAACCCCCCTCCCTCCCTTCCCCCACTCTCCCATGTGCCAAAGCTGGATATGCACCCATTTCCCTTCCCCGCCCCTTCCGCCTTTCTTCCTTCCTCTTGTTCCGCAATCATATTTTCCATTCACACCTCTAATTCCCTCATGGAATGCCTAATTGTATCAACTTCCCTTACCCTTTCACGCAGCGAGTTTCAGATCCACGTGACACACTATTGCACCTGTATACGATTTGTATAGATTGTATCATGTGTGGTGGAGACGTTCACGTGTCGCATGAACACTCATTTAATATTTAAACACACACAGTGTAATATACAATAGACAATAGGTGCAGGAGGAGGTCATTCGGCCCTTCGAGCCAGCACCGCCATTCAATGTGATCATGACTGTTCATCCAACTCAGTACCCCGTTCCTGCCTTCTCTCCATATCCCCTGACTCCGCTATCTTTAAGAGCTCTATCTAGCTCTCTCTTGAACGTATCCAGCGTACCGGCCTCCACCGCCCTCTGAGGCAGAGAATTCCACGCTCACACTCTCTATGTGAAGAAGTCGTTCCTCATCACCGTTCTAAATGGCATATTCTTAATATTAATATTAGTAACAAAGCGATGGCTGCCAAGTGAAGTCTAGCTCTGTCGTCCAGATCAGCGTTGATTGTTCGGCCCAGAACTTCCCACACCGACCCCTCTGCCCTGAGCCTCCTCCATTGCCTGAGTGAGGCCATTGGAGAATCTGGACCTCATTCTCCATCTCGGTAGCTTAGAACCCAATATTGAACTGTGAATTTTCTAATGTCAGATCACGCCAGTTCAGGCGACAGTTCGAGCTCGACAAACGAATCTTCGACACCAAGGTGTCTCGGCCACAAGGTGGCGCCACAATGGTGTGATTTGACAGAGATTGTTACAGGTTGTAATAATAGACCAATAATGACACTTTGTTAATAGGATCTTGTTCATGTTCTTTATAAAATGACAACAATTTATCGCTGAATGATGTGCGCTGGAAAGTTATTAAAAGTCCTGCTGTATCCGAAACTGTAATAAGTCTCATCTGTTACATGTATGTCCATTCTACCGGCAAATACACGTATGTGTCTCATAAGGTCATAAGGACATGTGATAGGCGCACAATTAGGCCATTTGGTCCATCAAGTCTACTCCACCATTCAATCATGGCTGAACTATATCTCCCTCCTAACCCCATTCCCCTGCCTTCTCCCCAATCCTCTAACACCTGTACTAATCAATAATCTATCTATCTTTGCCTTACAAATATCCACTGACTTGACATCCACAACCTTCTGTGGCAAATAATTCCACAGATTCACCACCCTCTGACTAAATAATTTCCTCCCCATCTCCTTCCGAAAAGAACCTCCTTTAATTCTGAGGCTATGACCTCGAGTCCTAGACTCTCTGGTTAGTGGAATAATCCTCTCCACATCCACTCTATCCAAGCCTTTCACCATTCAGTAAATGTCAATGAGATATCCTCTCATCCTTCTAAATTCCTGCTGGTACAGGCCCAGTGCCGTCAAACGCTCATCATATGTTAACCCACTCAATCCTGGGATCATTCGTGTAAATCTCCTCTGGGCCCTCTCCAGAGCCAGCACATCCTTCCTCAGATATTGGTCTTGTAGAATCCTACAGCTCCTCTCCTTGGCATTCACTGCAACCCGATCTCAGATAAAACATTTCCAATCTCCGCAATGTGTTAACAAACAATCTGAAATAGTGTTTGAAATTAACCCAAGGAATATACACAAGTAAAAGATCACAACATCCCAAAGGAGCAGCAGCAACTGTGGAGAACATGGTTATTACCGGATTGTCTGCAGAACAAAGCATTTCACTGCATCAAGGTACATGTGAGAATCAAGTGTCATTAGGGCGGCACGGTGGCGCAGCGGTAGAGTTGCTGCTTACAGCACTTTCAGCGGCAGAATCGCAGGTTCGATCCCCACTACGGGTACTGTCTGTACGGGGTTTGTTCGTTCTCCTCGGGACCTGGTCAAAATGTCTCCGAGATCTTCATTTTCATCCCACACTCCATAGACAGACAGGTTTGTACGATAATTGACTCAGTATTTCTGTAAATTGTCCCTAGTGTGTGTAGTGTAGTGTTAATGTGCGGGGGTCGCTGGTCGGTGCGGACACGGTGGGCCGAAGGACCTGTTTCCGCTCTGTTCTCTAAACCCAACTAAACTAAACGAAACTAAAAATCATTGAAGCTCTGAATAGGTGACGTTTCTGGTCAGAACACGTATTCAGACTTTGTGTCTATTTTTGTAAACCAGCATTTGCAGTTCCTTGTTTCTACAATATATACAGTTGGTTCTGCTGTAACTCGACATCTGCTTCTTGAAGAAACCTCGCCAGTATGTCAATTGGAAACATGGGTTTGGGCTCGAGTGTTTCTGAACGTAACGCTTAACCCCCAGACAATTATCCAAAACAATGAGTTTTTTTTTCATAGCTAAAATATATATATATGTGTATTACTGCAAGCTAAAATACTAATGTTACATTGTTAAATTGAGTATTATTGCACAAGCGGTTGCTTGTACATTTCAATAGCTACTTGCAGCGAAATCGACAGTCTGTGTTCTTCAGAAACAATTATCACTGATTGCTACAGGGAGGTTACATGGAAA
The DNA here is from genome assembly GCF_028641065.1 of Leucoraja erinaceus. NCBI lineage: Eukaryota > Metazoa > Chordata > Chondrichthyes > Rajiformes > Rajidae > Leucoraja > Leucoraja erinaceus. The sequence goes on from NW_026575514.1 coordinate 15,192, forward strand.
CAGTTTTTCGTTATCCCCGACTGTTTTCCACAAGGCCGGTTTTTTTCCTGCATGTAAATTTGCATAATGGGTTTCAAGTGGTTCTCCAGCATCAGTCGAGTCATGTCTCAATCGCGTTGTGCAAACACTAAAATAGCTGAAATTTCCTGCATTGTGAAACATTTCGGGGGATTTGCTACTGACATCAGTACAAAGATCTTTCAATTTCAATGCATTGCTCCAACGTTCCTAACCAATGACCGTTCCAAAAAATGCATGGCCACGGATCAGACAGCAGGATTTCAGTGTTTAAGAAGGAACTGCAGATGCTGGAGAATCGAAGGTACACAAAAAAGCTGGATAAACTCAGCGGGTGCAGCAGCATCTATGGAGCGAAGGAAATAGGCAACGTTTCGGGCCGAAACCCTTCTTCAGACTGATCGGGGGCGGGGACAAGAAAGGAAAAAGGAGGAGGGTTATCAGTTATCATTTTAGTTTATTGTCACGTGTGGATAAATGTGAGGTTATCTACTTTGGTGGCAAAAACAGGAAAGTAGATTATTATCTGAATGGTGGCCGATTAGGAAAGGGGGAGATGCAACGAGACCTGGGTGTCATGGTACACCAGTCATTGAAAGTAAACATGCAGGTGCAGCAGGCAGTGAAGAAAGCGAATGGTATGTTAGCATGCATTGCAAAATGATTTGAGTATAGGAGCATAGAGGTTCTACTGCAGTTGTACAGGGTCTTGGTGAGACCACACCTGGAGTATTGCGTACAGTTTTGTCGCTTAATCTTAGGAAATACATTCTTGCCATAGAGGGAGTGCAGAGAAGGTTCACCAGACTGATTCCTGGGATGTCAGGACTTTCATATGAAGAAAGACTGGATAGACTCGGCTTGAACTCGCTAGAATTCAGAAGATTGAGGGGGGATCTTATAGAAACTTACAAAATTCTTAAGGAGTTGGACAGGCTAGATGCAGGAAGATTGTTCCCGATGTTGGGGACGTCCAGAACAAGGGGTCACAGTTTAAGGATAAGGGGGGAATCTATTAGGACAGAGATGAGGAAAACATTTTTCACACAGAGAGTGCTGAATCTCTGGAATTCTCTGCCGCGGAAGATTGTTTTGGCTATATTTATGAGGGAATTAGATGTGGCCTTTGTGGCTAAAGGGATCAGGGGGTATGGAGAGAAGGCAGGTACAGGATACTGAGTTGGATGATCAGCCATTATCATATTGAATTGCGGTGCAGGCTCGAAGGGCCGAATGGCCTCCTCCTGCACCTATTTTCTATGTTTCTATGTCTATGTTTCTATGTCTATGTTTCTACGTGTACCGAGGTACAGTGAAAAGCTTTTGTTGCGTGCTAACCAGTCAGCGGAAAAACATAACATTATTACAATCACCGAAGAAGGGTCTCGACACGAAACGTCGCCCATTCATTCTCGCCAGAGATGCTGCCTCACCCGCTGAGTTTCTCCAGCAATTTGTGTCTACCTGTGGGATAGAACTAATGGATGGGGTGATCATTGGTCGGCGCGGACTCTGTGGGCCGAATGGACTGTTTCCGCGCAGTTTCTCTAAAGCCACTAATGTCTAAAGACTCACTAAAACAGGTCACTGCATTTCTGTAAAAGGCCGCCATTGGCACTGTCAGATTCTTATCCAGGGATTGACACGTGTCCCAGGTGAAGCAGCGATTCCCAGCATCTGTTCAGATCCAGAGTGTTCTAGTGCTCATTGAGACTTAGAGTGATACAGTGTGGAAACAGGCCCTTCGGCCCAACGTGTCCATACCGACCAATACATCCCATACACTACATTCTACCCTTGTCCCGCCCCTCCCCTGACATTAGTCCGAAGAGTCTCGACCCGAAACGTCGCCCATTCCTTCTCTCCAGAGATGTTGCCTGTCCCGCTGGGTGACTCCAGCATTTTGTGTCTACCTTCGATTTAAACCAGCACCTGCAGTTATTTCTTGCACATTTTGTCCGCTCCGCTGCGAAATCTCCTCAAGGTGTGTCTACTTTGAAGAAGTACTCCTCCTCTCTCCGACGAGAGTTCAGTAACATCCTCTCTCTCACTCCTACATTCTATCCTTGCCTCTCCCTCTCCCCTGACATCAGTCTGAAGAAGGGTCTCGACCCGAAACGTCACCCATTCCTTCTCCCCAGATATGCTGCCTGTCTCGCTGAGTTACTCCATCATTTTGTGTCTACCATTTACACTAGTCTCACCTGCCCGAGTTTGCCCCATATCACTCCACACCTGTCCTACCCATGCACCTGTCCGATTGTATCTTAAACCTGCGATAGTCCCTGCCTCAACTATCTCCTCTGGCAGCTTGTTCCAGAAACCCATCACCCTCTGTGTGAAAATGTTACCCCTCAGTCTTTTTAGTTTAAGTTTGATTTGGTTTAGTTTGGTATAGTTCAGTTCAGATCAGGTTGGTTTTGTTCCGTTTAGAATTACAACGTGGAAACAGGCCATTCGGCCCACCGAGTCCACGCCGTACAGCCATTAGCCGCTCACATTTGTTCTGTGTTATGTATAGATACTTACTAAATCCTTAAGGGATTGGACAGGCTAGATGCAGGAAGATTGTTCCCGATGGTGGGGAATTCCAGAACAAGGGGTCACAGTTTAAGGATAAGGGGAAAGTCTTTTAGGACCGAGATGAGAAAATCATTTTTTACACAGAGAGTGGTGAATCTCTGGAACTCTCTGCCACAGAGGGTAGTTGAGGCCAGTTTATTGGCTATATTTAAGAGGGAGTTAGATGTGGCCCTTGTGGCTAAAGGGATCAGGGGTATGGAGAGAAGGCAGGTACGGGATACTGAGTTGGATGATCAGCCATGATCATATTGAATGACGTCAGTCTCAGTCTACCCCCACGACAGAAGGGGGAGGAGTTGTACAGTTTGATCGCCACAGGGAAGAAGGATCTCCAGTGACGTTCTGTGCTGCATCTTGGTGGAACCAGTCTGTTGCCTGCCCTCCAAGGCCACCTCCCATGAATCCAACTCCGCCCCCAGGTCGGAGCCAGCCTTCCTGGTGAGTTTTAGCTGGAGAAACCCAAGGCATGGTGACCACACAGAATTTGCCCTCGTCACCCGACATGGTTTACGGAAGCTAGAATTGTGCCGGATGCAGATAAGACTGGAGGTTGACGAGACCTCTCTGTTTTTGTAGCTCGGTGTTTCGCTTCGCCCCCTGTAAGAAGTCCAAGGGCTGCTTTAGATCCAACGCTGCCAGTGCGCGACAATTGAGTGGGGGTAAGTACCGGAATATCGAGTAGCCCTGGGTAGGGCGTTGGGAATATTGTGTGTTTATGTTGGTGGGTCTAACCAGGTCAGTTTGTGTGTTTATGTGTAGTGGGATGTTGGTGGGTCTAACCAGGTTAGTTTGTGTGTTTATGTGTAGTGGGATGTTGGTGGGTCTAACCAGGTTAGTTTAATTTTGAAATACAGTGCTAACGGACCCTTCGGGCGGAGAGCACCCGTGGTCGGGATCGAACCCGGGACTCTGGCGCTGTGAGCGCTGTAAGGCAGCAACTCTACCGCTGCGCCACCATGGCCGCCAGTCTCATGCGGTAGAAGACTGAGTGTTGGTCAATGAGTTACTCTGGAGGGTGTTCATGGATGGAAGGGGGAGGGGGAGTGGGGAGAGGAGGAAGGGGGGGGGGGGAGAGGTGGAGGCAGAGAAGGGAGGGGGGGGGGGAGAGGGGGGGGGAGGAGAAAGAGGGAAGAGAGAAGGGAGAGGGAGGAGAGGGGGGAGACAGGTGGTGAGAGAAAGGGGGGGGGGAGAGATGGGGGAAGAGAGGGGGCGAGGGAGGGAGGGGCAGAGAGAGGAGGGGAAGAGCCTGTTCCACGTTATTTATATTTAACTTATCTTGTGTATGTATCGAGGAGTGGGGGAATTGAAGACTGTACGGAGAAAAAAAACTCTTAAAGAAAGCGGGTTGTTTAAGAAGGAACTGCAGATGCTGGAAAATTGAAGGTAGACAAAAATGCTGGAGAAAGTCAGCGGGTGCAGCAGCATCTATGGAGCGAAGGAAATAGGCAACGTTTTTGTGTACCTTAAAGATAGCGGAGTCAGAGGATATGGGGAGAAGGCTGGAACGGGGTACTTACTGATTGGGGACTTTAAACCCCCAACTCCGCGAGATATCAAGTTGGTGGACACATTTGTGAACCATGTGAATGCAGAAGGGCGGTAAATCCAGAGGAACTAAACAACTTGGCGTTAACCAGGCTGTAGATGCGGTATCTCAACATCAATTTCCACACGTCGTTATTAATCACACACTTCTTTTCTTACATCATAATCAAAACATTTAGGAAGTTTAGTTGCCTGCTTGTGAGGAAGTGAAACTAGCTGTGAGCAATCTTGATGCTTCTGTTTTAAATTTCATGCGAAAAGATCAGAATATCTTTAGCTTGCTTCCTCTTGCTTGAAGTCCACTGTACCCACATGTTGATATGATGATCGGCCCTGTTACTAGGGACCCGGGATCCAATTATCCACGTTTGATCTAGACCCTGACTGCTGTCTGAATAGAGTCTGCACATCTCCCAATGCACTTCTTGGGGTTACTTGTGTGCTCCAGTATCCTGGTTTGAAGCTAAATGGCTAGGAAGTAAATTGGGGACAAAGTAGAGATGGTTCAAAACTTGAAATTCCAAGAGGTCAAAGTCACCAACAACTTCTCCTGCACCATCCATATTGGAGCAACGATGAATAGACAACAGACAATAGACAATAGGTGCAGGAGTAGGACATTCGGTCTTTCGAGCCAGCACCGCCATTCAATGTGATCACGGCTGATCATCTCAAATCAGTACCCCCTTTCTCCCTTCACCCCATATCCCTTGATTCCGCTGTCATTAAGAACTCTTTCTAACTCTCTCATGAAAATCATCCAGAGAACCGGCCTCCGCCGCCTTCTGAGGCAGAAAATTCCACAACTTTTTTTCCTCATCTCCGTTCTAAATGGCTTACACCTTATTCTTAAACTGGTTCTGGACTCCCCCAACATCGGGAACATGTTTCCTGCCTCTAGCGTGTCCAAAGCCTGAATCATCTTATATGTTTCAATGAGATTCCCCCTCATCCTTCTAAACTCCAGGGTATATAAGCCCAGCCGCTCCATTCTATTGAGATATGGCAGTCCCGCCATCCCGGGAATTAACCTGGTAAACATACGCTGCACTCCCTCAATAGTAAGAATATCCGTCCTCAAATTTGGAGACCAAAACTGCACACAATACTCCACGTGTGGTTCACTAGGGCTCTGTACAACTGCAGAAGGACCTCTTTGCTCCTGTACTCAACTTCTCTTGTTATAAAGGCCAACAGGCCATTCGCTTTCTTCACTGCCTGCTGTACCTGCATGCCCACTTTCATAGACTGATGAACAAGGACCCTCCAGATGCCATTGTACTTCCCCCTTTCCCAACAGGGTGGAAGTAGAACCATGAGAGCAGCGGGTGGCTCATTATCGCCCCCATCTTACTTATAGACCTGCCAATGAGTGGATTATTTGCACGCAAAGAGTTACAAGGATTTGTCATATTTGAGGCAGCTAATGCCCTGTTTCTTCCGGAAAAGCGGCCCAGCTTGTTCCTCCTGAATGTATTTCACAATGTAGCACCCAAAATGTTATAACTCCGCCCCGTCCATAGTGCCGGAGGAACCAAACGGGTCCGGCGGCATCTCCGGAGGTCAAAACAATGAACCGCAGGTGCTGGTTAATGCACAAGGGGACATAACGTGATGGAGTAACTCAACAGGTCAGGCAGCGCCCCTGGAGATGGGAACGAGGAACTACAATGCTGGTTGATGCACAAGAAAGAGGACTTAATCTGCTCGAGCAACTCCACCGGACAGGCAGCGTCTCTGGAGGTGGGAACAGGGAACTGCAGAGCCTGGTGGATGCACAACAGAACAAAAAGTACTGGAGTAGATCAGCGGGTCAGAAGCATCTCTGGAGAACATGGACAAGCGACGTTTCGGGTCTGGACCTCTCTTCAGACGGATTTCCCATTTCTTCCGCAGATGCTGCCTGACCTGTTTTTGTGTTTGTTTCCGCCCACAGGTAGTCGTTCAAAGATGCAGTGGAGTGTGGTCGCTTGGTCCGTTCTGCTGTTGTCTGGTAGGTTTACACACGCACACACACACACACACACACACACACACACACACACACACACACACACACACACACACACACACACACACACACACACACACACACACACACACACACACACACACACGCACGCACACACACACACACACACACACACACACACAACACACACACACACACACACACACACACACACACACACACACACACACACACACACACACACACACACACATACACACCATAAGAGTCGCGGATGCCTCATTATCGCCCCCTGGTTTATTCTGTCAATCATTTAGACCCCGGGGTTCAAAGTGGGTTGTTTTGATGTTGCGAAATGTAGTGGTGTTATGTAAATAGCAAGAAAGATTCTTCAAGAAGACAGCATGACACATATCAGTTAGAAAATGGGCGACATGTTAGTGAACGGAACTTAACGTTGACAAAGGCGAGCTCCATGTTAATTAGTCCACACCACGACGTTATCCCACTTTCCCATCAACTCACAACACATCAGGATACATTTACAGAGGATTATTAACCGACCAACCTGCACGTCTTTGGGATGTGGGTGGGAACCGGAGCACCCGGAGAAAACCCGCGCGGTCCCTGGGATAACGTGAAAATTCCACAAGGACAGATAGCACGCGGGGTCAGGATCAAACCCGGGTTGTCTCACGATATTTAAAAAGCGTCTCGCCAAGTACTTGAAACGCTGAGACATAGAAAGGCCATGATCCTAACGCGAGTAAATGGGATTGTGTAGATAGGTGTAATGGATGGCATTGACGGGGTGGGCCGAAAGGCCAGCGCCGAGACTATAATATTATTTCTGGTTTCAGGTGCTGTTGGATCCGACGAATCGATCATACAATCACCGAAGCAGATCACAGTTACTGAAGGCGGGACTGCGCGGCTAAACTGTACATTTGTTGGCAACACAAGCAGTTTAATCGGGGCCATTAGTTGGTACAAGGACGTGGAAACTCGTGACGTTTCCAACACGAGCGGCGACTATTATGGTCGCGTTCTGAAATATAATTCACAGGGAATTCTAAAAGAATCCATCGACATCACTGACCTCAAAGTGAACGATACAGGAAGGTATTACTGCCGAGTGCGTGTTTTCACAGGGGGAATATATAATGGTCACGGCACAGATGTCGCAGTCACACGTAAGTTTGCGTTACCTTAACTTTGTATTTACTGTTCTTAAACATTCTTAATCCGACTCCACTTGCCTTTGTGTGTCGGATGGAACTGCAGACACAAAAACTGGAGAAACTCAGCGGAACAGGCAGCATCTCTGGAGAGAAGGAATGTGTGACGTTTTGGGTCGAGACCCTTCTTCAGACTGGTTAGGGATAAGGGAAACGAGAGATATAGGCGATGATATAGAGAGATATAATGAAGGACATATATGCAAAGGGTGTCAGGAGTCAAGAGGTCAAATGAGTTTTATTGTCATTATTGTCTGAGAAAAGTAACCATGATAAAGGAAACAGGCCATTGTTCGCTGTTTGTTGGGTGATAACGAGAAGCTGGTGCGACTTGGGTGGGGGTGGGGGTGGGGGGTAGAGAGAGAGAGGATGCCGGAATTACTTGGTGAGAGAAATCAATATTCATACCACTGGGGTGTAAACTGCCCAAACCAAATATGAGATGCTGCTCCTCCAATTTGCATTTAGCCTCACTCTGACAATGCAGGAGACCGAGGACAGAAAGGTCTGTGTGGGAATGGGAAGGAGAATTAAAGTGTTCAGTAACCGGGAGATCAGGTTGGTGCAGGCGCTCTGAGCCAAGGTGTTTAGCGAAACGATCGCCCAGTCTGCGTTTGGTCTCGCCGATGTGTTAGAGTTCACATCTGGAACAACGGATACAGTAGATGAGGTTGGAGGAGCAGCAAGTGAACCTCTGCCTCACCTGAAAGGACTGTTGGGGTCCCTGGACAGAGTTGAGGGAGGATGTATAGGGACCGGTGTTGCATCTCCTGCGGTTGCTGGGGAAGGTACCTGGAGAAGGGGTGGTCTGGGTGGGAAGGGATGAGTTGACCAGGGAGTTGAGGAGGGAACGGTCTCTGCGGAGGGAAGCAAAAAGGGGTGGAGATGGGAAAATGTGAGGAACTCCAGATGCTGGTTTAGACCGAAGATAGCTGGAGTAACTCAGCGGGACAGGCAGCATCTCTGGAGAGAAGGAATGGGTGACGTTTCGGGTGGAGACCCATTCATCATCTTGAGCATCTTCTGCTTTGATCTGTCTTTTTCACACCTCACGTGCTCTTTGTACGGGTGACGTTTCGGGTTGTGTCTGAAGAGGGGGCCCTTCTTTAGGCTGAGAGTCAGGAGAGAGGGATATGGAAGGCTCTAGTGAGACCACACCTGGAGTATTGTGTGCAGTTTTGGTCCCCTAATTTGAAGAAGGACATTCTTGCTATTGAGGCAGTGCGGCGTAGGTTTACAAGGTTAATTCCCGGGATGGCGGGACTGTCATATGTTGAGAAAATGGAGCGGCTGGGCTCGTATAGTCTGGAATTTAGAAGGATGATAGGGATTCCTATTGAAACATATACGATTATTACGGGTTTGGACACTCTAGAGGCAGGAAACATGTTCCCGTTGTTGGGGGAGTCCAAAACCAGGGGCCACACAGCTTAAGAATAAGGGGTAAGCCATTTAGAACTGAGACGAGGAAACACTTTTTCTCACAGAGAGTTGTGAGTCTGTGGAATTCTCTGCCTCAGAGGGCGGTGGAGGCAGGTTCTCTGGATGCTTTCAAGAGAGAGCTAGATAAGGCTCTTAAATATAGCGGAGTCAGGGGATATGGGGAGAAGGCAGGAACGGGGTACTTACTGATTGTGGATGATCAGCCATGATAACATTGAATGGCGGTGCTGGCTCGTAGGGCCGAGTGGCCTACTCCTGCACCTATTGTTTATTGTCTATTTTCTTTGGGACAACGAGCATGTGAGGTGTGAAAACGACAGATCAAAGCAGACGATGACCAGGACGATGATGTTGGCTGAGGGGAAGGTGACAAGGGGGCATGCAATCCGTAAAATTAATCAAGGGGGGGGGGGGGCAGTGAAACGTGGGGGAACTAGGATGGGGAGCGACAGAGAGAGCGGGGATGCAAGAGTTATTTGGAATTAGAGAAGTCAATATTCATACCGCTGGGGTGTAACACTCCAGAGACGTACAGGTGTGTAGGTTAATCGGCTTGGTGTAAATGTAAATTGTCCCTTGTGTGTGTAGGATGGTGTCAGTGTGAGGGGATCGCTGGTCGGCACGGACCCGGTGGGCCGAAGGGCCTGTTTCCGCGCTGTATCTCTAAACTAAAGCTGAACAAACAAAAAACACTCTGATGCCTTCTCTCCATAACACCCGACACCTGTACTGATCATGAATCAATCAATCTCCGCCTTAAAACATGTATAGATTGGCTTGGCCTGCACATCACATGTTGCTGTGCCTTTTACTGTATTTTTGTTTCTCAACAGGGTCTGATCGGGGCGGCAAGCACTCGCCTTCCGATGGAACTGATATCCTTCCCCTTGTATGTGGACTCTCGGGTGTGGCGTTGCTCGGGATGGTACTGATTCTCATCATTTACCTGCGACGCCGCGGTCGATCTCCAGGTAACAACATCAAGTCAAGTCAAGTTTATTTGTCACATACAAGATGCGCAGTGAAATGAAAGTGGTGGATTGTGGAAAACAACAGAACAACAGAACAGAATAGAACAGAACCAGTTGTTACATTTTAGGGGATTCATTAAAAAAAAGACACAACACAACAGTAAATTAGTTAATTAGACCCTGGTGAGGTCAGCGTTTACAGTCCTGAAGGCCTGTGGGAGGAAACTCCATCTCTGGATCTGCACCTGCTGGTGTATAGTTCCTGCAGGGGGGAGAGTATAGTTCCCATGGTGCGTTCGGCCGAACGCACTACTCTCTGCAGAGCCTTCCTGTCCTGGGCAGAGCTGTTCCCAACCCAGATTGTGATGTTACCGGACAAGATGCTTTCTACAGCCCCAGAATAGAAGCACTGAAGGATCCTCAGAGAGACTCTGAATTTCAGCTGCCTGTGGTGTTAAAGGCGCTGCCTTGCCTTGCTCACCAGTGCTGTATGGAAGCAATTTCCTCTCTCCTTGGTAGGCGAACGCAAGCGAGAACTCAGAAGGAATTCCTCGGACGATTAGGTCTCCTGGGCTCTAAAGGTCCGGCCCATGTGTTAGTTTAGTTTATTTTACAGATACAGCGCGGAAACAGGCCCTTCGGCCCAGCGACTCCGCACCGACCAGCGACTCATGCACCTCCTCCAACCTCATCTACTGCATCCGCTGTTCCATGTGCAAACTTCTCCACATCGGCGAGACCAAGCGCAGGCTCTGTGATCGTTTCGCTGAACACCTCCGCTCAGCCAGTGTTAACCAACCTGATCGCCCTGTTGCTCAGCGCTTCAACTCCCCCTCCCCATTCCCACACTGACCTTTCTGTCCTGGGCCTCCTCTATTGTCAGAGTGAGGCCCAGCGCAAATTGGAGGAACAACACCTCATATTTCGCTTGGGTAGTTTACACCCCAGTGGTATGAACATTGACTTCTCTAATTTTAGACAGTCCTTGTTTTCTCCCTCCACCTCCCCCTCCCAGTTCTCCCGCAGCCCACTGCCTACGACTACTTCCTTTCTTTTTCCCGCCCCCTACCCCCGACATCAGTCTGAAGAAGGGTCTCGACCCGAAACGCCGCCTATTCCTTCTCTCCATAGCTGCTGCCTCACCCGCTGAGTTTCACCAGCATTTCTTGTCCACCTTCGATTGTTCCAGCATCTTCAGTTCTTTCTTAGACAACTGACCTACACACCTGTAGATCTTTGGAGTGTGGGAGGAAACCGAAGATCTCGGGGAAACCCCACGCGGGTCACGAGGAGCGCGTACAAACTCCGTGTCAGACAGCACCCGTAGTCGGGATCGAACCCGGGTCTCCAGCGCTCCAGAGATGCTGCCTGATACTCTGTTATTCTAGCATTTTGTGCTTTCTTCAAAAAAACTAAATGCATTGCACAGGTTTTGAAATTTATTTCGTGCTAATCAGAAGCGAGGAAGATTATGTTTATGCATACAAAATAGTAGCAAGGTCTTCGCCTATTTATTGGCCCCTAAAACTATCCCAGGAAGCTTCTGACAAGCGAATACGAGGGCGGTCAACTTCCGAATGTGGAGGGAGAAACATAACACGGGGGATTATCAAATGTGCAGCAAATACAAGTTTATTATCTCAATGTGTGGGAAGGAACTGGAGAAAGTGGTTGAGACACAAAATGCCGGAGTAACTCAGCGGGACAGGCAGCATCTCTGGAGGGAAGGAACGGGTGACGTTTCGGGGCGAGACCCTTCATCAGACTGAGTGTCAGGGGAGAGGGAGATACCGAGATAAGAAAATATAAGGAGTGAGAACGAGAGACCTTTCCCTTGATCTCCACCCCTTTTGATGTCTCGTTCTCACACCTTACACTTCCTTATCTCTGTATCTCCCTCAAGTCAAGTCAAGTCAAGTCAAGTCAAGTCAAGTCAAGAGAGTTTATTGTCAAGTGCCGCAGATAGGACAATGAAATTATTGCTTGGAACCACGGTGCGAGTGGTCCTTGATTATGCTGCTGGTCTTGCCGAGGCAGCGTGAGGTATAAATGGATTCAATAGGGAGGAGGTTGGTTCGTGTGATCGTCTGAGCTTCGTCCACAATTCAATGCAATTCTTTGCGGTCTTGGATGGAGCTGTTCCCAAACCAAGCTGTGATGCATCCTGATAAAAATGCTTTCCATGGTGCATCTGTAGAACTTGGTGCGAGTTGTAGCAGACTCGCCAAAATTCCTAAGGCTTCCAAGGAAGTAGAGGCGTTGGTGTGCCCGACGAAATGTCTGGAGACATGCGGCCAAACGTGAGATTCATCATTGCTGAAAACATCAGCTTGTTTCGGTGCTGTGTGAGTCTATATTAAACAAAGAATTGTACAGAGAAAATATAATTTTGTAACAGCAAGGTTATGTTAATGAAGATTAAAGTTATGCTAATGATCGAACTATATTCTCATTGGCCACATCCTCTATTGGATGAAATCGAATTTTATTATCGGTAGTTATTTTGTTCCGGGGCTTGAAATAAGTAACTTGTTTATAATGTATTACAGATAAAGGAACCGGAACAGAAGATGGGGCTAAGGTATGTAGTTAATTAGACTTTAAATGTTCCCTCTGACTTGATCAGTGGTTATTTGCCATTTTGTGTTTCTTTGTGAATTAAATAGACAATAGACAAATGGTACAGGATGAGGCCATTCGGCATTTCGAGCCAGTACCGCCATTCAATGTGATCGTGGCTGATCATCCAAAATCAGTACCCCGTTCCTGCCTTCTCCCCATATCCCCTGACTCCGCTATCTTTATAAGCCCTATCTAGCTCTCTCTTGAAAGTATCCAGAGAACCGGCCTCCACCGCTCTCTGAGGCAGAGAATGCCACAGACTCACAACTCTCTGTGAGAATAAGTGTTTCCTCGTCTCCGTTCTAAATGGCTTATCCCTTATTCTTAAACTGTATGGCCCCTGGTTCTGGACTCCCCCAACATCGGGAACATGGTTTCCTGCCTCTAGCGTGTCCAAACCCTTAACTATCTTATATGTTTCAATAAGATAACCTCTCATCCTTCTAAACTCCAGAGTATACAAGCCCAGCCGCTCCATCCCCTCAGCATATGACAGTCCCGCCATACCGAGAATTAACCTTGTAAAAGTCTATGGAATTCTCTGCCTCAGAGGGCGATGGAGGCCGGTTCTCTGGAAACTTTCAACAGAGAGCTAGATGAAGACGAAGGGCTCTTGAAGATAACGGAGTCTGGGGATATGGGGAGAAGGCAGGAACGGGGTACTGATTGTGGATGATCAGCCATGATCACATCGAATGGCGGTGCTGGCTCGAGGGACCGAATGGCCTACTCCTGCACCTATTGTCTGTTGTCTATGCATACGCCTCTTAAACGCCATTGGCGTAACGCCTCCACCCAAAAAATCTGACTACACCATCCCGTCACACACACACACGCACCCACACACACACACACACACGCACACACTCACACACACACACCCAATCACACACACGCACTCACACACACACGCACCCACACACACACACACACACACACACACACACACACACACACACACACACACACACACACACACACACACACACACACACACACACACACACACACACACACACACACACACACACACACACACACACACACACACACACACACACACACACACACACACACACACACACACACACACACACACACACACACACTACTCACAGTACAGCTATGCCCCCTAGTGTTCGACATTTCGACCCAATCAATGTTGAATTAATTTATTTTCACGGTGACCAAACTAGAATAGGAAACGTTCCCTTCAGGCTATTGCTTCAGGATAAATATTGTATTTTCAATTAAAGAGATTTTCAAGCGAGTTGCTGGAAAATGAATCATTTATCGCAAGCATTTGCTCAGCCCCGGTATAATCTGCTCAACATTCTATGGTGTGACTAACATTGGAATTAACAGGTGACGGTGGATATATTAATATCCTAACTTAATGGCGAACCTGAAACAATGAAGTTGCTTTCATCCCGCGGCTAGATTCGCAGCGCAGCTGTTATACATGTTAGGTTGCTGAAACCGCTTCATGAAAGAGGCCCATTGACCAGAAACTAACACAATGCCCGAAACCTCACATCGTTGTGAATTTCTGAAGATGGATAAGTTACTGGACAATTTCCAATCTTGTGTAGGTTTCAAATCTTGTAACAAATGACTTGTTACATTCCAGGAACTAACACAAAGCTCGATACCTCAAAGCAATAGACAATAGACAATAGGTGCAGGAGTAGGCCATTCGGCCCTTCGAGCCAGCACCGCCATTCAATGTGATCATGGCTGATCATCCACAATCAGTACCCCGTTCCTGCCTTCTCCCCATATCCCCTGACTCCGTTGTGAACTTTTGAAGCGGGATAAGTTACCGGACAATTTCAATCGTATGTAGGTTTCAAATAGAGTCATAGAATGATACAGTGTGGAAACAGGCCCTTCGGCCCAACTTGCCCACACCGGCCAACAATGTCCCAGTTACACTAGTCCCACCTGCCTGCGCTTGGTCCATATCCCTCCCAACCTGTCCTATCCATGTACATGTCTAACTGTTTCTTAAATTTGGGATAGGCCCAGTCTCAACCACCTCCTCTGGCAGCTTGTTCCATTCACCCACCACCCTCTGTGTGGAAAAGTTACCCCTCAGATTCCTATTTAATCTTTTCCCCTTCACCTTGAACAACCGTCCTCTGGTCCTCGATTCCCCTACTCTGGGCAAGAGACTCTGTGCATCTACCCGATCTATTCCTCTCGTGGTTTTGTACACCTCTATAAGATCTCCCCTCATCCTCCTGCGCTCCATGGAATAGAGACCCAGTCTACTCAACCTCTCCCTGTAGCTCACACCCTCTAGTCCTGGCAACATCCTCGTAAAGTCTTGCAACAAATAATCCAGATTAAGGGCCTGTCCCACTTTACGAGGTAGTTCACGAATTCTCCCGAGTTTTCCCCTTGATTCAAACTCGCAGAATGTTCGAAACGGGTCCGTAGGAGTCCGTAAATATATCGTAGCGTCTCGTTATGCCAGCCGTGGGTACTCGGGGCATCGGGTAAGTCGGGACGTTTTCGGGACGCCTGATATAAAATGTCCACGAGTAAAAAAATAGTCTGGAGGATGCCCCGAGCACCTACGGCTGGTTTACGATATATCTACGTACTCCTACGGCCTCCTACGGACCCGTTACGATCTTTGGACTTTAGAAGAGAGACGAGGTGCTGGACAATTTCCAAACTTGTTTAGGTTTCAAATGTTGTAACAAATATTCTGTTACATTCCAGGAAAATGACACATCGAAAAATATAATCTATGCTGACCTGAATATCAAAAAATTGAACAGTAATCACCGTCCGGGTCACGATGCCAGAGGGAATGGGGCTCGGGTCAAAGAGGCAGGTGGAAGGGAAGACCCGGTCGTCTACTCCGCCATCAGAAATCCCGCTCAGACGGACAATCCAGCACCGAACAAGCAGAAGAAGGATCGCATAAGAAATGAACAACAGGTTGTGTACGCAACCGTGAATGCTCAGCGTCCACCAGTTCCCCAACACTGAACATTGGGAATGAGAGGACAATACTAGGCGGCGGCGTTCTCTTAGATTAGTTCAGTAACGCGGAAACAGGCCCTTCGGCCACCCGAGTCCGCGCCGACCAGCGCTACTAGCCCTATCCTACACACATAAGGGACAATTTACCATTTTTGCCGAAGCCAAATTAAACCACGAGCCCGAACGTCTTTGGAGTGTGGGAGGAAACCGGAGCGCCCGGGGAAACCCCACGCGGGTCACGCGGAGAACCTAAAAACTCCGTACAGACAGCACCCGTAGTCAGGATGGAACCCGGTAGCTTGTTCCATGCACCCAGCCAATTAAATATAACATTTCCAAGTTTGCGGATGACACAAAGCTGGGTGGCAGTGTGAGCTGTGAACAGGATGCTATGAGGCTGCAGGGTGACTTGGGTAGGTTGGGTGAGTGGGCAAATGCATGGCAGATGCAGTAAAATGTCGGTTATAAATGTAGCATAGATGCCGTATAAAGGGCCGAATGGCCTACTCCTGCACCTATATTCTATGTTGCTATGTGTTCTAATTAATTCCAACAGCTTTGGAGCAGTCTAATAGTTATTTCTGGAAGACTTTCATTTTAATAAGACACGAGCGCCATTGCATTCGATGAAATTTACTAACAAATGACCATTCGTGTAAATATCGATGGATATATTACCTATGCTACTTGTGTGAGGGATTTTGAAGGACAGAGAGATATTATGACATAAGTATGGTTGTTATACACAAACCAATTCAGTGCTGCCTGTGGTTTAAACATTCGATATTTCAATAAAGTTTTGGAATGATATCACACCGAGTATTTAATATCGACGTCTGATTTCCTTCCGCCTTTACGCCAATTGACTCCAACATTCTCCCCGTGACCGCGTGAGTTTTCTCCGAGATCTTCTGTTTCCTCCCATACTCCACGGATGTACAGGTATGTAGGTTAATTGGCTTGTAGTATGTGTGAATTGTCCCTGGTGTGTGTGTGTGGTCATATTGAATGTCGGTGCTGGCCTCGAAGGGCCGAATGGCCTACTCCTGCCTAAAGATCCTAGAGGAGCAAGATAGACCACTCCTCGAAAAACGCGTAGTATGACGTGTGTGATCGTGGACGCCATTTTTCGAGGCATTTATTGGGTTCCCCCACACTGTCATGGCGTCCTTATCTAAATTTCATCTCACTGCTCTGCTATCAAGTATTCTAATCGTAAATCTAAACCACCCGACCTGTCATTTTTTAGGTTCCCCAATAAAAAAGAAAGGTGAGAAAATATTTTTATTATTTTCAGTCGATATTCTGTCGTGAAAATGTTATTTTCTGTTCTCCCATCAACGGCCATTGGGAAAATGGGTTTGTCGGTACATTAGAAAGTTATTAGACTTATTTTTAATAGTTCTTTACTCACCACAATAATAAAGACAATTTTAACACTTCTGTACGTTTTTGGTTTTGTTCTTGTAAGGGATTGGTCTCCACAATATGGCCCGCGGACACATCAGGTCCAGTGACCAGGAGATTTTTCGAGCTCAGATTCAAGTGCGAGAATGGGCGGCTGTTACCCATTATATTCCTCGAACATAGGGACATAGCAAACAACACTCACATACATACAAGACATCACAAGCAAAGATCACAAGCGCGCCGTGAAGAAGGGTGCAATCAAATATTATATAACTCTGCTCTATCATCTTTGGGTGCAATGGTGGGTCGGGGGGTTCGGTGGCGGCGGCCGCAATCAAAGATACTAGTGGAGCTCTGCTCTATAATCTTTGGTCGGAATGGGACGGCTGCGCGTTATAATGTGCTATCGTTCCACTCTCCCTCTCCCCCTTCTCCCTCTCCCCTTCTCCCCCCCTTCTCCCTCCCCCCTTCTCCCTGTCCCCCCCTTTCCCCTTCTCCCTCTCTCCCTCTCCCCCTTCTCCCTCTCCCCTTCTTCTCCCCCTTCTATCTCTCTCTCGATCTTTCCTCTCTCCTCTCGATCTCTCTCTCTCTCTTCATCTCTCTCTCTCTCTCTTCTCTCTCTCTCTCTCTCTCTCTCCTCTCTTCGCGATCTCCCTCCCTTCTCTCTCTCCCCCCCTTCCATCTCTCCCTCCCTTACCTCTTCGTGAGAGTTGGCAGCTCTGCTATGCCTTGGGTCCAAAAGAGGATAGATAGAAAATACTTAATGGGCTTTGTAAGAAGATTTTAATAAGCTCTTCTACATTTAAGGTAAATTGACATATTAGAGGCAAAACGCATTTTCAATATACAGGTCTCTCCACACAACTGAAAACAATTGCATTTAAGTGATATATCATCCATTGTCCAGGCAAGTAGCACTAGGTTACAATAAACTTCCTACATATTCCAGGAATTCATATCATAAAAATGGGAGAGGCTTAAATGCATTGTAAAATCATAAATCCATGTTGACTTGGACTAATCCTTTTACAGCTATCCAAATGCCCCATTATTACATCTTGAATAATTGACTCCAGCATCTTTCACACCACCAAAGTCAGGCTAACTGGTCTGTAATTCCCCATTTTCTCTCTCGCTCCTTTCTTGAAAAGTGGGATAGCATTAGCTATCCTCCAATCCACAGGAACTGGTCGTAAATCTATTGATCGTTGGAAAATAATAGAAACATAGAAACATAGAAATTAGGTGCAGGAGTAGGCCATTCGGCCCTTCGAGCCTACACCGCCATTCAATATGATCATGGCTGATCATCCAACTCAGTATCCCGTACCTGCCTTCTCTCCATACCCCCTGATCCCCTTAGCCACAAGGGCCACATCTAACTCACTCTTAAATATAGCCAATGAACTGGCCTCAACTACCCTCTGTGGCAGAGAGTTCCAGAGATTCACCACTCTCTGTGTGAAAAAGGTTCTTCTCATCTCGGTTTTTAAGGATTTCCCCCTTATCCTTAAGCTGTGACCCCTTGTCCTGGACTTCCCCAACATCGGGAGAAATCCTCCTGCATCTAGCCTGTCCAACCCCTTAAGAATTTTGTATAAGATCCCCTCTCAATCTCCTAAACCCAGTTTCCAGTCTTTCTTAGGGTTCCAGTCCGACATCCCATTTCTCTTTTAAAGTCCTAGCCCAGTACTGGCATCCTCTGCAAAAAAAAAAAAGTATAAACTTTCAAAACTTTTTCCCATCTCTCAAAGGATCCCCCCCCGGCCCCTTTTAACAGTGAAAAGGGCAGCCGGCTTATCCTACATCTCCTCATTCTCCTACATTCTTATTAAATAAAACCAACACCATCCCCAGTCACCTTGAACCTAAATGTCCTCTTATCCCAGGATTCACCTGACTCTGGGTAGTTTATTTGTCGATATTCTGCAGAGTTTTGCGAAAGTAGTAATCTCCACTCGATAACCCAGACGGTCACTGAGGCGCAATATCTGTCAGTTGAGCCTTGCAAAGGACGAATTCCCCATTCAGCTCTGCAGATCCCTGGCGGAGACAAAAATAGAGTTCCAACACAACCTGTTCGATCCCGACCAGGTGGGTCGCACCAATCCGACCTGTACACGCAGTAGAAACTCTCTGTGACCTATACTCAAGTCCTTTTCGGGATCTTCGGTTTCCCTAAAAACAGAACCACAACATAACCATGGACCATTGGTAAATGTAATTTCTGCCTCACTGCCTTTGTGTGCACCTGCACGCCTACTTTCAATGACTGGTGTACAATGACATAGAAAAAAAAACATAGAAACATAGAAAGTAGGTGCGAGAGTAGACCACCAGGTCCGTCGAGCCCGCACCGCCATTCGCTCATGGCTGAACACTAAACAGACACACTTACCCACAAACAGTAGACACAAGACACAGAACACAAGACACTACCCTCCCCTTTATGCCGCTGTCACCCCGCTCCCGCCCAAGAACCACGTGATCTCCTGGGGGAGGCAAAAAATAGATAAAAACCTTTCGGGAAAAAAAATCCGGGAAATTCCTCTCCGACCCCAATCCAGGCGATCGACACTTGTCCAGGAGATCACTCAGGTCTTACGTGTAACCATACCTAGGTCCATATCCCTGCCCTCTCTCCCGTAGCCCCTTATCCCCTTGGCAGCTAAAAAACCATCTATTTTAGTCTTAAATATATTTAAAGTTTCTGCTTCCACTGCTCCCTGGGGCAGTGAATTCCATAAATTAACCACCCTCTGGGTGAAGAAGTTCTTCCTCATCTCAGTTTTAAAAGAGCCCCCTCTTATTCTGCAACTATGTCCCCTAGTTCTAGTTTCCCCCCGATCATTGGGACATCCTCGGTGATCCACCCGATCAAGGCCCCTCACGATCTTATATGTTTTCAATGAGGTCGCCTCTCATTCTTCTAAACTCCAAAGAGTAGAGTTCCAGCCTACTTAACCTTTCCTCATATGTGAATCCCCTCATTGCAGGAATTAATCTTGTAAACCTTCGCTGCACTGCCTCCAGGGCTAGTACATCCTTTCTTAAGTATGGACCCCAGAACTGTACATAGTATTCCAAATGTGGTCTCACTAATGACACCCAGGTCTCGCTGCATCTCCCCTTTTCCTAGTCGGCCGCCATTTAGATAATAGTCTGCTTTCCTGTTTTTGCCACCAAAATGGATAACCTCACATTTATCCACATTATACTGCATCTGCCAAACATTTGCCCACTGACCCAGCCTATCCAAGTCACCTTGCAGTCTCCTAGCATCCTCCTCACAGCTAACACTGCCCCCCAGCTTAGTGTCATCCGCAAACTTGGAGATATTGCCTTCAATTCCCTCATCCAGATCATTAATATATATTGTAAATAGCTGGGGTCCCAGCACTGAGCCTTGCGGTACCCCACTAGTCACTGCCTGCCTAATGAAGAACTCAACCATATTATGGTCACTCTAGCCCAAGGGGGCACGTACAACAAGATTGCTAACTAACCCTTCCTCATTACTCAATACCCAGTCTAAAATAGCCTGCTCTCTCGTTGGTTCCTCTACATGTGAATCATATGTATAAATATATATGCATGTATGTGTATATATATATATGTATATGTGTGTATATATGTATGTATATATATGTTTATATGTGTGTATGTATGCATATAAATGTATCCATATGTATGTGTGTATTTGTATGTGTGCATATGTATGTGTATACGTATGTATGTATGTGTATATATGTGTGTGTATATATATATGTGTATATATATGTGTGTGTAAATATATATATGCATATATATATTATTACTATATAATTATATATATAATTGCCTTTATGGTTTATGTATATCATCTTACAAGACAAATAAATTAATAGTGATTATTTAAATCAAATTTGCTTCTGATCCATGAGAATAAACTTAACTATCTCTAACTTGCCTCTCACACACAGACACACATTCATATAAATATATATAATATGTATACGTTAAATTTAATTTTGTACAGTGTGTGTTAAAGCAATACAATGCAAGGGAAACTACGCAAAGGAGGGGGCTGTTCCCGCTACAAGATACTCGAGGATCTTTGCTTTGGATCAAAGATTATAGCGGAGCTCTAAAATCTTTGCTTTGGATCACAGCGGGTGGCATACCGGAAGTCGCGTGGCGCATTGAAAAATGGCGGCCGTGACGTTCCGTCACGTACTACACGCCAGTCCATTGGATTTCGAAGGAGTGGTCTATCTTGCTCCTCTAGGATCTTTGCTCCTGCCCCTATTTTTCTACGTGTCTATGTTTTTCTATGTGTCGGATGGGATGGTGTTAATGTGTGCGGGTATCGCTGGTCGGCATAGGTGGGTCAAAGGCATTTTTCCGCGCTGTATCTCTAAACTAAACAAAACTAAACTAAACTAAACTAAACGAAACTAAACTAAACTAAACACAAGACGTGATTAATTTACTACTTAGTCAGCGTTGAAGGTAAATTAAGATTTAGTTTAGAGACACAGGGCGGAAACAGGCCCTTCGGCCCACCGGGTCCGCGCCGACCAGCGATCCCCGCACACTAACACTATCCTACACCCACTAGGGTCAATCTTCACACTTACCCCAAGCCAATTTATCCAATAAACCTGCACGCCTTTGGAGTGTGGGAGGAAACCGAATTTCTCGGAGAAAATCAACGCAGGTCACGGGGAGAAGGGGCAAACTCCGTACAGACAGCACCCGTAGTCGGGATCGAACCCGGGTCTCTGGCGCTGCATTCAGTTGCAAGATGGTGTGATTCCTAGTAGTGGCAGTAGTGATTCATGCACCCACCACCGTCTGTGTGAAAAGGTTACCCCTCAGATTCCTATTAAATCCTTCCCCCCTTCACCTTGAACCTATGTCCTCTGGTCCTCGATTCACCTACTCTGGGTAGCTTATTGTCGATATAGTCATTATTTTTTGCGAAAGTAGTAACGACTCGGCCGGTCATGGTGGCGCAGCGGTAGAGTTGCTGCCTTACAGCGAATGCAGCGCCGGAGACCCGGGTTCGATCCCGACTACGGGCGCTGTCTGTACCGAGTTTGTCCTTCTCCTCGTGACCCGCGTGGGTTTTCTCCGGGATCTTCGGTTTCCTCCCACACTCAAAAGACGTGCAGGTTTGGAGGTTAATTGTCTTGGTAAATGTAAATATTGTCCCTAGTGTGTGTAGGATAGTGTTAATGTGCGGGGATCGCTGGTCGGCGCGGACCGGGTAGGCCGAAGGGCCTGTTTCCACGCTGTATCTCTAAACTAAACTAAACGAAATGACTCACTATTTGAACCACTACAGTCCTTCCTGTGAAGTTGCTCCCACCGTGTCGTGGGCGGAGCGTTGGCGGTGTATGCTCGAAGGGCCGAATGGCCTACTCCTGCACCTATTGTCTATGATAGATGTAGATTTGGTGAATATGAAGGATCAGTGGTGTTAGGGTGGGGGACGTGAATTGCAAATGGCTGGCGTTTCAAGGCGATTGGTGCCTTTGCCGTTGCCTTCTTGGTCGTTGGGGGGGGGGGGGGGGAGGTGAGAGAGGAAGGAAGATGCTCTGGCAAATAAGAGAGTTTGGTTTGGAGATAGAGCGCAGAAACAGGCCCTTCGGCCCATCGACCAGCGATCCCCGCACATTAGCACTATCATAGAAAATAGGTGCAGGAGGAGGCCATTTGGCCCTTCGAGCTCCCACCGCCACACATTGGTGTGTATCCTACGCCCATTAGGGACAATTTTACATTTACACCAAGCCAATTAATCTGCAAACCTGCACGTCCTTGGAGTGTGGAAGGAAACCGAAGATCTCGGAGAAAACCCACGCAGGGCGCGGGGAGAACGTGCAAACTCCGTACAGACAACACCCGCATTCGGGATCGAACCCGGGTCTCTGGCGCTGTGAGGCAGTAGCTCTACCTCTACCTCACCTCACCGGTAAGCAAAATCTGGTGTTCGAAATCAACATTTGACATCAATCCAGCCAGAAGGGTAAATGCAGAGTAACCCCGTGTGTGTGAAATTGGTAGTTGGGGGGGGGGGGGGGGGGGGGGGGGGGCTCTTGGTGGGGGGGGGGGGGGGGGGGGGGGGGGGGGGGGGGGGGGGGGGGGGGGGGGGGGGGGGGTGTAGACCTAGAACCCACTGGTATTAAAAAAAACCCTTTTCACTAATCTCATCTGAAAGGGAGGTAAGAGACAACATCTCTGATCGAGACCTTGCCTCAGACTGGAGCAGGGTCCAGACCTGAGAATGACATCATCCATTTCCCTCTACAGATGCTGCCTGACCCGGCGACTTCCTCCTGCACTTCGCATTTTCACCAAGACTCCTACACTTGCAGTTCCTCATGCTTCCAGGACCGTGACGATTTCCAACTCAATTGCCACAGTGGTTTTGTTTTTACACCATTCGTAAAACAAAGAGCAGTACAGCACAGGAACGGCCTTCGGCCCATAATGTTTGTGCGGAACACGGTGCCAATTCCAGCTGATCTCATCTGCCCACACAGGATCCATTTCCTTCTGATTCCTGCGCTCGCTTGAGTCGTTTCGGGTCAGATCCCTTCTTCAGACATTGAAGACACTTCCCACCATAGATTTGTCCCGACCGGGACATCCGTCACCAGGAGAGGGCGCTCCAATCCAGAATTATGGAGGCATCCAACTGCTGACCAAGATGCCCCATCTACACTAGACCCAACCACCTGCGTTTATGCCCCGTACTCCTGAAGGGGGAAAGATTTAATAGGAATCTAAGGGGTAACGTTTTCACACAGTAGGTGTATGGAACAAGCTTCCAGAGGAGGTAGTTGAGGCTGGGACTATCCCAACGTTTCAGAAACAGTTAGACAGGTACATGGATAGGACAGGTTTGGAGGGATATGGACCAAGCGCAGGGAGCTGGGACTAGTGCACCTGAGACACGTTGGCCGGTGTGGGCAAGTTGGGCCGAAGGGCCTGTTTCCACGCTGTTATTTCTTCAGTTCTTGGGAGCAGGACAGCTCTGGCAGGTCACGATTTATTAGTCGTGTGTCGTAGAGTTATAGGGTGATTTCACGAAAGGTCACTGGAGCATAGATTCTCACCCACTGTAAATAACTGTGCCAGTCGGGGTGACCGCGAGACACAGTTATCTTACTTTACAGTCCAGAAGATAAAGAAACACGAAGGTAAATACAAGAGGGAGCTGAAGGGGCAACAACAGCGGAAGTGGTTAGCGGACATTGGCCGTGGAGATATAAAGATAGAAAATATCGGGAATTATCACGTTTGCTCGCTGCATTTCATCAAAAGTAAGGCATTATTGACGTTTTATCCTTATTCGTTTGTTATATGAAAAGTTGTAAAGGTGAAAAATCCGTCAGTAAAATTGCAAAATCGCCCATGGTTCTCAGGTGGGTTTTAACATGCAAAATGAAAACGCTTCTGAAGCTCCATTTACCATTTAAATATTTTTTACTCAGATGCAAGCTAAGGAATGGGATAATTGTCAGCTGTTGATTGGACAAAATCAGGACATTTAATTATTTGCCAAAATATATTTCTCAATGTTTCTTGTTGAAAGCCTGCACAATAACCCAAACTACTTATTTATTTATCATCTAGTAACAGACAAGCCTGCAGCATGGAATGATGTCACCAACCCTGATTGGGCACCCACTGTGAGCAGGATAAACAACGTGCACAAGAACAAGTAAATGAAGATAAAACGTCAATAATGCCTTACTTTTGATGAAATGCAGCGAGCAAACGCGATAATTCCCGATATTTTCGATCATTATATCTCCACGGCGAATGTCCGCTAACCACTTCCGCTGTTGTTGCCCCTTCAGCTCCCTCTTGTATTTACCTTCGTTTTTATCTATCTTCTGGACTGTAAAGTAAGATAACTGTGTCTCACGGTCACCCCGACTGGCACAGTTATTTACAGCTCAAAAACGGGCCGTTTTCGCGGTTTTTAACGGGTGTGAAAGTGCGCGTTTTCAGCATCAATAACATGTACCGGAAGTGACGCTTGTACCCCAGTTGGATTTTGCGGTCACGTGGGTGAGGATCTATGATCCAGTGACCTTTCGTGAAATCACCCTATAACTCTACGACACACGACTAATAAATCCTGACCTGCCAGAGCTGTCCTGCTCCCAAGAACTGAAGAAATAACAATAACCCCCCTCAACACTAAATAATCATACGTGGAACAGCAGGTCAAAGTTCTGAAGCGTCATCCACCTGACGTATTGTTTATGTGAATTTCTGCGCCCGGGGGAAAACACATTTTATTCCCGCCGCTGGCTTTCAATTTCTACATTGTTGACGTCGATGGCCGTGTAATTCACAATGAGATAGACCTGTTCCACACTTGCATGAATCACTACTTCACTACTGTCACGACTAGGAATCACACCGTCTTGCAACCGAATGCAGCGCCAGAGACCCGGGTTCAATCCCGACTACGGGTGCTGTCTGTACGGAGTTTGCACGTTCTCCCCGTGACCTGCGTGGATTTTCTCGGAGAACTTCGGTTTCCTCCCACACTCCAAAGACGTGCAGGTTTGTAGGTGTTATTGGATTGGTAAAATGTAAAAATTGTCCCTAGTGGGTGTAGGATAGTGTTAGTGTGCGGGGATCGCTGGTCGGCGCGGACCCGGTGGGCCGAAGGGCCTGTTTCCGCGCTGTGTCTCTAAACTAAATCTTAATTTACCTTCAACGCTGACTAAGTAGTAAATTAATCACGTCTTGTGTTTAGTTTAGTTTAGTTTAGTTTAGTTTAGTTTAGTTTAGTTTAGTTTAGTTTAGTTTAGTTTAGTTTAGTTTAGTTTAGTTTAGTTTAGTTTAGTTTAGTTTAGAGATACAGCGCGGCGGAAAAAGGCCCTTTGGCCCACCTACGCCGACCAGCGATCCCCGCACACATTAACACCATCCCATCCTACACATAGAAAAACATAGAAACGTAAAAAAATAGGTACACTACCTAGGACACCACCTAGTAGGCCATTCGGCCCTTCGAGGCCAGCACCGACATTCAATATGATCACACACACACATTAGGGACAATTCACACATACAACAAGCCAATTAACCTACATACCTGTACATCCGTGGAGTGTGGGAGGAAACAGAAGATCTCGGAGAAAACTCACGCGGTCACGGGAGAATGTTGGAGTCAATTGGCGTAAAGGCGGAAGGAAATCAGACCTCGATATTAAATACTCGGTGTGATATCATTCCAAAACTTTATTGAAATATCGAATGTTTAAACCACAGGTAACCGCACGATATAGGAACGATCCTGCTCTCACCGATAAAATTGAAAAGTATAAAATATAAGAAGAACCCAATGATTCACAATATAATAAGAATTTGGAAACAAATAAAAGTATCCTTGAAATTAAATAATTTATCAGTACTAACCCCACTATTGAACAACCCCGCATTCAAACCTTCTCTCATCGACAACACATATCAACAATGGGATAGATTGGGGATTAGGAAAGTAGGGGATATGTATGAAGTGGGCAAACTGTTATCATTTCAACAATTAAAATTAAAATTTAAATTGAAGGATAATCAATATTTTAAATATATACAGGTATGTGACTTTATGAAGAAATATACACATAGATTTCAAACTATATTTTTAGATCCTTTAGAAGAAGCAATGAATATTAAGGCTGATTCACAAAAATTAATATCATACTTTTATAATAATATATTAAATAGAGAATCACCCTCAACAGAAGCATTAAGGGAAGATTGGGAACATGAGCTAATGATAAAGATCTCGAAGGATAGATGGGAAAAGTATTTGATGAATACACATAACTGTTCTATTAATGCAAGACATAATTTAATTCAATTCAAATTATTACATAGACTATATTATTCAAAAACGAGGTTGAATAAATTGTATCCAAACGTCTCTCCCAGATGCGATAAATGTTTGTTTCAAAACGCTAATATAACACATTCATTTGTAGGATGTACAAAGTTGAATAAATTTTGGAGTGATATATTTGATATATTTACAAAGCTTTTCAAGTCAAGAATAGAACCCAAAACGGAATGGATTATATTTGGAATAATAGGAGAAGATACCAATTTAAATAAAGATCAAAATGTTTTTTTTTTAATTATGGGTTAATAATTGGAAAGAAATTGATACTTAAATTTTGGAAAAATACAACCATACCAACTGTTAAAATGTGGATTAGGAATATGATGGACATAGCACGCCTTGAAGAAATGAGACTCCGACTAATAGATAAATATGACCAATTCTTAAGGAGTTGGTCTCCTTTCATCGACTTTTTGGAATCATGTGATGCAGCGGTACCGTAAAGATTGCTGATTTCAGTTCATGACGCGGATAGATCTACATCTCCGAATACAGATTTGAAAAATTCTCTTTTAAGGGGCCTTCTCTTCTATTTCTACTTTCCACTTTCTCTCTTCCTTTTTTATTTTTTATATACACACTTCACGTTTTTCTACTCTCTACCATCTATTTTTCCACTTTTTCCTCTTTCTATTGTTTTCTTTTTCTTGTCTTGCTTACTTCCTTCTCATAACATAAAACTAGAGGTTGTACATAGAATGGATTATGGTATTACATAGTTGGCAACTAAAATTAGGTTCCACTGTACTGTTTTGTGCTGTATTAACTTCTAATAAAATAAACAAAAGAAAAAAAAAATCCATCCAGTGACTTGGCCTCCACTGCCCTCTGTGGCAGGGAATTCCACAAATTCACAACTCTCTGGATGAAAAAGCTTTTTCTGTTTTGTGCTGTATTAACTTCTAATAAAATAAACAAAACAAAAAAAATAAAAATAAACCACAGGTAACACTGAATTGGTTTGTGTATAACAACCATCGTTATGTCATAATATCTCTCTGTCCTTCAAAATCCCTCACACAAATAGCATAGGTAATATATCCATCGATATTTACACGAATGGTCATTTGTTAGTAAATGTCATTGAATGCAATGGCGCTCGTGTCTTATCAAAATGAAAGTCTTCCAGAAATAACTATTAGACTGCTCCAAAGCTGTTGGAATTAATTCGCTACATAGAAGCATAGAATATAGGTGCAGGTGCATTTATAACCGACATTTTACTGCATCTGCCATGCATTTGCCCACTCACCCAACCTACCCAAGTCACCCTGCAGCCTCATAGCATCCTGTTCACAGTTCACACTGCCACCCAGCTTTGTGTCATCCGCAAACTTGGAAATGTTATATTTAATTGGCTGGGTGCATGGAACAAGCTACCGGGTTCCATCTTGACTCCGGGTGCTGTCTGTACGGAGTTTTTACGTTCTCCGCGTGACCCGCGTGGGTTTTCCCCGGGCGCTCCGGTTTCCTCCCACACTCCAAAGACGTTCGGGCTCGTGGTTTAATTTGGCTTCGGCAAAAATGGTAAATTGTCCCTAATGTGTATATGGTAGGGCTAGTAGCGCTGGTCGGCGCGGACTCGGGGGGCCGAAGGGCCTGTTTCCGCGTTACTGAAATAAACTATGAGAACGCCGCCGCCTAGTACAGTCCTCTCATTCCCAATGTTCAATGGTGGGGAATTGGTGGACGCTGAGCATTCACGGTTGCGTACACAACCTGTTGTTCCTTTCTTCTGGGATTCTTCTTCTGCTTGTTCGATGCTGGATGTCTCAAGTTGGAATAGACGATCGGGTCTTCCCTTGCACCTGCCGCCGGTGCTGGAGTGGCCGTCGGAGCAGGATGTTTCAAGGCGGAGTAGACAACTGGGTCTTCCCTTCGACCTGCCGCCGACAGAGGCCCGGCCCCGCCGCGGCCTTTGATATCCAGGTCAGCATAGATTATGTTTTTCGATGTGTCATTTTCCTGGAATGTAACAGAGTATTTATTACAACATTTGAAACCCAAACAAGTTTGGAAATTATCCAGCACCTCTTCATAATTCCAAAAACTCCGTGTGGTTTGAAGCATTGTGTGATTATCTGTTGCAAGATTTACGAGGATGTTGCCAGGACTAGAGGGTGTGAGCTACAGGGAGAGGTTGGGCAGGCTGGGTCTCTATTCCATGGAGCGCAGGAGGATGAGGGGAGATCTTATAGAGGTGTACACAATCATGAGAGGAATAGATCCGGTAGATGCACTGAGTCTTTTACCCAGAATAGGGGAATCGAGGACCAGAGGACGTTTGTTCAAGGTGAAGGGGAAATGATTTAACAGGAATCTGAGGGGTAACTTTCTCAAACAGAGGGTGGGCGTATGGAACAAACTGCCAGAGGAGGTAGTTGAGGTTGGGACTATCCCAGCGTTTAAGAAACAGTTAGACAGGTACATGGATATTACAGGTGTGGACGGTTGTGGACCAAGTGCAGGCAGGTGGGACTAGTGTAGCTGGGACATTGTTGGCCGGTGTGGACAAGTTGGGCCGAAGGGCCTGTTTCCACACTGTATCACTCTATGACTAGTGTAACTGGGACA
>NW_026575515.1:0-7500 GCF_028641065.1 Leucoraja erinaceus
CTGGGCTGCGGCCACAATTCTCTGCAGTTTCTCGCTGTGTTTGGTGGAGCATGCATACTGCGTGCCGTTGTGGTTGGCCAGCTGCAGGGAGGATGGATGGCCTTCCGTTGGCAAGAGTGCAGGAGAGATGGCGTTGAACACCTATGGACAGGGTGGGTGGAAGGGCCTGTTTCCGTGCTGTACGGCTCTGGGCCTCAGCAGGCCAGGCAGCATCTGTGGGGAGAGAAGCTGCTTGATTTTGGGGACGGGGGCAGCAGTGAGGAGCGTGAATGGATGGTGGATGGGCCATTGAGTTAGTTATTGTCGTGTGTTGAGGTGCAGTGTGGCCCGCTGTGCCAAACCACTCGGTGAAAAGGGCAGAGCTACAGCTGGGGCAGGCACACGTGGAGGGTGTGTGGGCAGTGTGCCCTCTCTACACTGTGTGTGGGGGTGTGCCCTCTCTACACTGTGTGTGGGCAGTGTGTCCTCTCTACACTGTGTGTGGGGGTGTGCCCTCTCTACACTGTGTGTGGGCAGTGTGTCCTCTCTACACTGTGTGTGGGGGTGTGCCCTCTCTACACTGTGTGGGGGTGTGCCCTCTCTACACTGTGTGGGGGTGTGTGCCCTCTCTACACTGTGTGTGGGGGTGTGCCCTCTCTACACTGGTGTGGTGTGTCCCTCTCTACACTGTGTGGTGGGTGTGCCCTCCTACACTCCTCTCTACACTGTGTGTGGGGGTGTGCCCTCTCTACACTGTGTGTGGGGGTGTGCCCTCTCTACACTGTGTGTGGGCAGTGTGCCCTCTCTACGCTGTGTGTGGGGGTGTGCCCTCTCTACACTGTGTGTGGCAGTGTGTCCCTCTCTACACTGTGTGTGGGGGTGTGTGCCCTCTCTACACTGTGTGTGGGGGTGTGCCCTCTACACTGTGTGTGGGCAGTGTGTCCTCTCTACACTGTGTGTGGGCAGTGTGTCCTCTCTACACTGTGTGTGGGGTGTGCCCTCTCTACACTGTGTGTGGGGTGTGTGCCCTCTCTACACTGTGTGTGGGGGTGTGCCCTCTCTACACTGTGTGTGGGGGTGTGCCCTCTCTACACTGTGTGTGGGCAGTGTGCCCTCTCTACACTGTGTGTGGGGTGTGCCCTCTCTACACTGTGTGTGGGGGTGTGCCCTCTCTACACTGTGTGTGGGTGTGTGCCCTCTCTACACTGTGTGTGGGGGTGTGCCCTCTCTACACTGTGTGTGGGTGTGTGGGTGTGTGCCCTCTCTACACTGTGTGTGGGTGTGTGCCCTCTCTACACTGTGTGTGGGTGTGTGCCCTCTCTACACTGTGTGTGGGTGTGTGCCCTCTCTACACTGTGTGTGTGGGTGTGCCCTCTCTACACTGTGTGTGGGGTGTGCCCTCTCTACACTGTGTTGGGGGTGTGCCCTCTCTACACTGTGTGTGGGCAGTGTGTCCTCTCTACACTGTGTGTGGGGGTGTGCCCTCTCTACACTGTGTGTGGGCAGTTTGCCCCCTCTACACTGTGTGTGGGCAGTGTCTCCTCTCTACACTGTGTGTGGGTGTGTGCCCTCTCTACACTGTGTGTGGGTGTGTGCCCTCTCTACACTGTGTGTGGGGGTGTGCCCTCTCTACACTGTGTGTGGGGGTGTGCCCTCTCTACACTGTGTGTGGGGGTGGTGCCCTCTCTACACTGTGTGTGGGGTGTGCCCTCTCTACACTGTGTGTGGGAAGTGTGTCCTCTCTACACTGTGTGTGGGGGTGTGCCCTCTCTACACTGTGTGTGGGCAGCAGTAACCACAGCGTGGCCTCTACCTTCCAGCCCTGGTGCAGTGACCAGTGTGCCAACCAGCCCCGGCTTGGGGGGGTCCCACTGTGCGGGCAGGAGGGCCCTGGACCCAGCACCAGGTTCATGCTGACCCCCCCCCCCCCCCCCTGCGGTATCCCCAACTGACCCCCCCCCCCCCCCCCCAGCGCAGGGCTGCAGACCCGGGTTCCATCCTGATCTCGTCTGTACGGAGTTTGTACGTTCTCTCTCCCCGTCACCTGCGCGGATTATTTCCGGTCGCTCTGGTTTCCTCCCACACTCCAAAGACGTGTGGGTTTGTAGGTTAATTGGCTTGGTGTAAATATAAATTGTCCCTAGTGGGTGTAGGATAGTGTTAATGTGCGGGGATTGCCGGTTGGCACAGACCGATGGGCCGAAGGGCCAGTTTCCGTGCTGTATCTGTAAACTAAACAAACGACCCCCTAGTGACCCCGCGCGGACCTGTGCGTGATTCTGCCACAGACCACGTTGATGTGTGCGTGCGGGCGGGTGTGTTTTGTCCACAGCCTGGTCGCAATGCCAGCTCCACGGTGGGCACGGCGTCCTCTGCCACACCATCACCCTCCGCTGGAGAGATGAGCAGCAGCGACACTGGCACGCCCGCACAAACACCGCTCACCACCCTCACCGTCACCACACCCGGCGGCATGCCCACCCCACATGGACCATCCACTCCACTCTCACCCAAGGTGAGTACCGCCCACCCGACCCCACGCTGCCCCACGCCCCAACCCACCCCCCCCACACCCCACATCCACCCCCCCCCACGCCCCAACCATCCCACCCCATCCCCCCACCCCACATGGACCCCACTCCACTCTCACACACCCAATTAGGTGAGTACGCCGCCCCACGCCCCCAACCCATGCCCACCCCACATGGACCCATCCACCCCCACCCACACCCCCCAAGGACCATCCCCGCCTCCACTCCCACCCCAGGTGAGTACCGCCCACCCCCATGCCCACCCCACCCACCCATACCCCCACCCACTCCCACCCCATCCCACCCTAACCCCACCCACCACACCCCCCACCCACACCCCCCCCACACACCCTTCCCAATGCCCACCCCACCGGGACCATCCATTCCACTCTCACCCAAGGTCAGTACAACCCACCCATCCCCACCCCATCCCACCCCATCCACACCCCACCCCACCCAGACCCACCCACAACACCCCACCCACACCCCACCTCACCCCACCCACACAACCCACCCACCCACACCGGACCACCCCACACCGCTTTTCAACCCAAGGTGAGTAGACGCCATCCCACAGCCCACCCCCACCCCCACCCCCCCCCCCCACCCCCACCCCCACCCCCCCCCCCCCCCCCCCACCCACACTGTGCTGGTGTTGCAGGAGGAGGAGGGTTTGCGGGCACAGGTGAAGGACCTGGAGGAGAAGTTGGAGACGTTGAGGATGAAGAGGAATGAGGACCGGGCCAAGCTGAAGGAGCTGGAGAAATGCCGCATCCAACTGGAGCAGCTGCATGAGTGGAAGCACAAGATGCAGGAGCAGCAGGCAGACCTGCAGCGGCAGCTCAAGGAGGCTCGCAAGGTGGGGGGAGGCGTGTCTGTGTCGTGTGTGTACCGTGAGCTGACGGGTGTGTACCTTGTGGCGTGTGCTGATGTGCGTGTGGTGTGCGCTGACGTGTGCATGTGCTGACATGTGTGCTGGGCGTGTGCTAACGCATGCTTGTGTGTGTGTGTAGCGTGTGCTGACGTGTGTGCACCATGGTGCA
This sequence comes from Leucoraja erinaceus, assembly GCF_028641065.1. NCBI lineage: Eukaryota > Metazoa > Chordata > Chondrichthyes > Rajiformes > Rajidae > Leucoraja > Leucoraja erinaceus. The sequence continues at coordinate 3,554 of NW_026575515.1, forward strand.
GGATCAGTTCATTCCAAAGAGTAAGAAAGATTCCAAGGGGAGTAAGGGGCGACCGTGGCTGACAAGGGACGTCAGGGACAGTATAAAAATAAAAGAGAAGTACAACGTAGCAAAGATGAACAGGAAGCAAGAGGATTGGGTAATGTTTAAAGAGCAACAGAAGATAACCAAAAAGACAATACGGGGAGAAAAGATGAGGTACGAAGGTAAGCTAGCCAAGAATATAAAGCAGGACAGTAAATGCTTCTTTAGGTATGTGAAGAGGAAAAAATTAGTTAAGACCGAAGTTGGACCCTTGAAGACCGTAAAAGGTGAATTTATTATGGGGAACAGGAAGTGGCAGGTGAGTTGAACAGGTACTTTGGATCCGTCTTCACTTAGGAGGACACAAACAATCTTCCTGATATAGTAATGGCCAGAGGATCTGGGGTGCCAGAGGAACTGAAGGAAATCCACATTAGGCTGGAAATGGTGTTGGATAGACTGATGGGACTGAAGGCTGATAAATCCCCAGGGCCTGATGGTCTGCATCCCAGGGTACTTAAGGAAGTGATAGAAATCGTGGATGCATTGGTGATAATTTTCTATAGACTCAGGTTCAGTTCCTGTGGATTAGAGGGTAGCTAATGAGAGAGAAAACGGTGAATTATAGACCAGCTAGCCTGACATCGGTGGTGGGAAAGATGCTGGAGTCAATTATAAAATATGAGATAGCTGAACATTTGGATAGCAGTAACAGGATGGGTCTAAGTCAGCATGGATTTACAAAAAGGAAATCATGCTTGATTAATCTTCTGTAATTTTTTGAAGATGTAACTTGGGAAATGGACAAGGGAGAGCCAGTGGATGTTGTGGACCTGGACTTTCAGAAAGCCTTTGATAAGGTCCCACATAGGAGATTAGTGGATAAAATTAGGGCACATGGTATTGGGGGTAGAGTGCTGACATGGATAGAGAAGTGGTTGGCAGACAGGAAACAAAGAGTAAGGATTAAAGGGCCATTTTCAGAATGGCAGGCAGTGACTAGTGGGGTATCGTAAGGCTCGGTGCTGGGACCGCAGCTATTTACAATATACATCAATGATTTGGATGAAGGGAGTCAAAGTAACATTAGCAAATTTGCAGATGACACAAAGCTGGGTGGCAGTGTGAACTGTGAGGAGGATGCTATGAGAATGCAGGGTGACTTGGACAGATTGGGGGAGTGGGCAGATGCATGGCAGATGCAGTTTAATGTAGATAAATGTGAGGTTATCCACTTTGGTGGCAAGAGCAGGAAGGCAGATTATTATCTAAATCGCGCCGTTGGGAAAATGGGAAGTACAACAGGATCTGGGGGTCCTTGTTCATCATTCTATGAAAGTAAGCATGCAGGTACAGCAGGCTGTGAAGAAAGCGAATGGCATGTTGGCCTTCATTTCGAGAGGAGTTGAGTATAGGAGCAAAGAGGTCCTTCTGCAGTTGTACAGAGCCCCAGTGAGACCACACCTGGAGTATTGTGTGCAGTTTTGGTCTCCAAATTTGAAGAAGGACATTCTTGTTATTGAGGGAGTGCAGCGTAGGTTTACAAGGTTAATTCCCGGGTTGGTGGGACTGTCATATGCTGAGAGAATGGAGCAGCTGGGCTATACACTCTGGAATTTAGAAGGATGAGAGGGGATCTTATTGAAACATATAAGATTATTAAGGGTTTGGACACGCTAGAGGCAGGAAACATGTTCCCGATGTTGGGGGAGTCCAGAACCAGTGGCCACAGTTTAAGAATAAGGGTTAAGCCGTTAAGAACAGAGACGAGGAAACACTTTTGCTCACAAGAGTGGTGTCCCCGTGTGGTGGCGTGTGCCCCCGTGTGGTGGCGTGTGCTGACGTGTGCTGCCGTGTGGTAACGTGTGTCCCCGTGTGGTGGCGTGTGCTGACGTGTGCCCCCGTGTGCTGATGTGTGGCGGCGTGTGCTGACGTGTCCCCGTGTGGTGGCGTGTGCTGACGTGTCCGCCGTGTGGTGCCGTGTCCCCCCCGTGTGGCGGCGTGTGCTGACGTGTCCCCCGTGTGCCCCCGTGTCCCCCCCCGTGTGGTGGCGTGTGCTGACGTGTCCCCGTGTGGTGGCGTGGTGCTGACGTGGCGCCGTGTGGTGCCGTGTCCCCCCCGTGTGGCGGCGTGTGCTGACGTGTCCCCCGTGTGCTGACATGTGCCCCCCCATGTGCAGGAGGCGCGGGAGTCTCTGGAGGCACGGGACCACTACATGGAGGAGATGGCAGACACTGCAGATGCCATTGAGATGGCCACACTGGACAAGGAGATGGCGGAGGAGCGGGCAGAGTCTCTGCAGCAGGAGGCTGACGTGCTGCGCGAGAGACTCGACGAGATCACCATCGACCTGGAGATACTCAAGCACGAGATCGAGGAGAAGGGTAGGCCCCACATCATACCCCCTGACCTCTCCGCCCCCCGACCACATACTTCCCCGACCACATACTACCCCGACCCCTGACTTCCCCGACCCCTGACCCCTCGACCACCGACCCCCGACCCCTTACTTCCCCGACCTCTGACCCCTTACTTCCCCGACCCCTTACTTCCTCGACCCCTTACTCCCCTGACCCCCGACTGCTGACCCCACCGACCCCTGACCTTTGCAACCCCTGACTCAACCGACCCCTGACCCCTTACCTCCCCGACCCCACTGACCCCGACCACTTACCTCCACGACTCCACTGACCCCCGACTCCACCGATCCCCTGACCTCCCCGACCCCTGACCTCCCTGACCACCACCCCCTGACCCCGACCCTTGACCTGCCTGACCTGACCTCCCCGACTCCTGACCTCTGGGGGTCAATGGGACTGCTGCTGCTGGTGGTAGACTGATCTAGAAGATTAAAATAGTAGACAAAAATGCTGGAGAAACTCAGCGGGTGCAGCAGCATCTATGGAGCGAAGGAAATAGGCGAAACCCTTCGGGCTGAGACCCTTCTTCAGACTGAAGCACTAGAAGATTAAGATGCACAGGATTAACAGTGACTTGATCGTATGGATTCAGAATGAGCTCACTGATAGAAGACAGCGGCTTGTGGTGGAAGGAGAATCTTCAGACTAGTGGAGTTCTACAGGGATCTATGCTGGGACCTCTGCTGTTTGTGATATATATATATAAATGACTTGGACATAAACAGAAACACGTTAGTTAGTAAGTTTGCAGATGACACCAAGATTGCTGTGATTGTGGACTTTAGGAAGGCTGTCAACGTATACAGTGGGATATAGAACAGCTCCAGAACTCATCAGAGAGATGGCAGATGGAGTTAATGTCAGCAAGTGGCAGTGCAGTGTCGGACAGTGTTGTGTCGGGCAGTGCCAGGCCATGTTGTGTCGGGCAGTGCAGTGCAGTGTCGGGCAGTGCCAGGCCATGTTGTGTCGGGCAGTGTCGGGCAGTGTTGTGTCGACAGTGCCGTGCTGATCAGTGTTGTGTCGACAGTGCCAGGCCATGTTGTGTCGGGCAGGGCAGTGTCGGGCAGTGTTTGTGTCGACAGTGCCAGGCCATGTTGTGTCGGGCAGTGCAGTGTCGGGCAGTGTTGTGTCGACAGTGCCAGGCCATGTTGTGTCGGGCAGGGCAGTGTCGGGCAGTGTTGTGTCGACAGTTCCAGGCCGTGTTGTGTCGGGCAGTGCAGTGTCGGGCAGTGTTGTGTCGGGAGTTCCAGGGCATGTAGTGTCGGGCAGTGCTGTGTCGGGCAGTGTTGTGTCGACAGTGCCGTGTCTGATCAGTGTTGTGTCGACAGTGCCAGGCCATGTTGTGTCGGGCAATGCCGTGCTGATCAGTGTTGTGTCGACAGTTCCAGGCAATGTTGTGTCAGGCAGTGCAGTGTCGGGCAGTGCAGTGTCGGTCAGTGCCGTGCTGATCAGTGTTGTGTCGTCAGTGCCAGGCAATGTTGTGTCGGGCAGTGCAGTGTCGGG